>NC_047519.1:39669644-39804644 GCF_902827115.2 Pseudochaenichthys georgianus
AGACCTTTGAGATAGCTCTATCTTCTTATACTCATCCTTTATATACACACACACACACACACACACACACACACACACACACACACACACACACACACACACACACACACACACACACACACACACACACACACACACACACACACACACACACACACACACACACACACACACACACACACACACACTTCTACACGTCGTGGACTCACAAGGAAGAGAATTTCTGATTAGGCTGCATCCGAAGCTGCCACCCACGGAACCCGGGGGGAGATATGAATTGGAAAAGACAGAGTAGTGCCGATACGAGGCGCCTGATTGGCTGGGCAACAGGGACCCCGTTAAGACCTGCTACCCAGAAACCTGTCAGGGGGGGGGGTCTGTATATGGAAGATGAATATGCGCAACCCAGATCTCTCATTAAAGATGTGCAGCGGCTCACACACACACACCTGGCCCATATAATACTCACACACACTTGACATATAACGGTATATGCTGTACAACTTAATACAGTTCCACTTCTGTCAGGAAATGACTACAGTTTGCATCCATTTGTGAAATAATCTACCTGCTTTTTTGATGCACCTATACGTGTAGGAAATTATGAAGCAAACTAAGATATTTTACATTCATTTGTTGACGGTTGAAAGCTACTAATTGTTCAGGTGGAATACATGTACTCAAGTAATGAACTTCAGTACATTTTACTTCCTTACTGGTACTTAAGTATTAACATTTCACTTCCTACTTCACTCCGCTACAAATTGAAAGCAAATATTGTACTTTTTATTTTATAGCATTTCAATCAGGAGAGACGGTTTTGATGTAAGAATACAGATTTATTGCAGAGATACACAAATTAATATAATGGTGATTTTGGCGATTAGGCCCCGTTGTGCAGGGAGTATCATTCGGGGGGGGGGGAACCGATCCGATGAAACCCCCCAGGTCAGACCCTGGTGGTGGTGAATGGATAGTTGGGGTCGGTCTGAAGGGGAGTGGCTTAGCTTGACCCTGGTGGTGGTGAATGGATAGTTGGGGTCGGTCTGAAGGGGAGGGGCTTAGCTTGACCCTGGTGGTGGTGAATGGATAGTTGGGTTAGGTTTGAAGGGGAGGGGCTTAGCTTGACCCTGGTGGTGGTGAATGGACAGTTGGGTTAGGTTTGAAGGGGAGGGGCTTAGCTTGACCCTGGTGGTGGTGAATGGATAGTTGGGGTCGGTCTGAAGGGGAGGGGCTTAGCTTGACCCTGGTGGTGGTGAATGGATAGTTGGGTTAGGTCTGAAGGGGAGGGGCTTAGCTTGACCCTGGTGGTGGTGAATGGATAGTTGGGTTAGGTTTGAAGGGGAGTGGCTTAGCTTGACCCTGGTGGTGGTGAATGGATAGTTGGGTTCGGTCTGAAGGGGAGAGGCTTAGCTTGACCCTGGTGGAGGTGAATGGATAGTTGGGGTCGGTCTGAAGGGGAGGGGCTTAGCTTGACTCTGGTGGTGGTGAATGGATAGTTGGGGTCGGTCTGAAGGGGAGGGGCTTAGCTTGACCCTGGATTCAGATGGACAGGAGGTGAAAAGGGGGGGACGAGGGTTGCGTAGAGTCACCTGAAATGACAGCTGTCAGAGGGGGGAGAGATGTAAAAGGTTTGGCAGAGCGGTGTGATAGGCTCTTGGGAATAGAGCCAAGTGATTGGTTGAGCTGGAGAGTGACGCCCCTGATCACTTATTGAGAGGAGAGAGAGTAGTGACATGGGAATAGTAAATGAAGAGTAACGACAATATTAGTTTCCAATAACTTTGCATGGTCATAATATAATAAAACAAGTTATTTGAGAAATTATTATGATGCACTTTTATTGATGAAAATACCTGGAAGTATAAGAAGCTGAAAAAATGATATGGACATTCTTGGAACGCTCATTAATATATAATACAGTGATTTATTATGTGTTGTATTGAAAGTGGCCCCAAAATGTTGAATGCTAGACTTATTACTGGTGGTATTATTACTTATGTAGTAGATCTAAATACTTCTTTCACCACACACAGTCAATTAGAAATACAGGCATGTCTTAAAGGTGCAATGCCGCTCGAAAGACACTTTAACCTTTACTTATTGTGGTGATAACATTTACTTTATTAACTTACATTCCAGTCATTTCTACAAATGGCACTTGTAAGACATGATTCAGGACATGTTGGAGCTCTGAAAGTTTCTTTAGCTGCTGATGAATAAAGATGATAAGACGAAAAGAATAAATGAGCTTCGGGCTGTTTTGAAAACACACACACTTGGGGTGTTGGGTTGTGCGCTTTGTATATTATTTGTAGCCAAAAGGATTCCATCTGTGCACATTAAGCGGCACATTTACACACATATTTTATCCTAGACTTATAGGACTACAACTTCTTCCGGAACAGAAAAAACAGCAGTATCTTATGATATGCGGAAGTCTCCTAACTGATTATTAATGGTAATGCAATTAAGGATACATATTCAACTGATTGAGTCCATTCTTAAACACGGAGCTTTTTAGGGGTGGCATAAATAGTTTTTTAATAAGATCCTTTTCCATTGAATGTAATCATCACCCGTTGGAGTTCATACCTTCTTTTGTGGCCATGCTTTCCTGTTCTCATTCCCTTTGCACATTGAAATATGCATGCATCCAATGATCTTAGGAGAACAGAGAAGCAGTTGGAAACACGGAACGAAAATCCTGGTGGGGCCAGAAAAATAGAAAATATTTCAGAGCCGCTCCCAGGGATGATTGCCTTCATATGTTATCCTGTCATCCTCCCATGAGCTGCTATGAGAGGATGGAGTGGGCGAGGAAGGGAGGAGAGAGGAGAGAGGGAGGGAGGGAGGAAGAGGAGTGGAACACAGAAAAACATGGGTAGAGGAGGTGAGGAGAGGTGATGGGAGAAAGGAGGGGGACACACGAGCAGAAACGAAACACGGAGAAGCAGCGTTTACGCCCCAAATATATATCTGGAACAAACTACAAGACAACTGAAGCAAATCTCACTCATTTGATATAAAGCAGTGGTTCCCAACCTGGGGGGCGCAGGGGGGGCGCCAAAGACCGCAGGGGGGGCGCCAGGCCTCAGATGATTTGAGGCCCAATATCATATTTAGCCTTTTTTTTTTTGTTTACATATAATTGTAAGGCAATACATGATTGTCACTAAAAGCCTCGTCTCTACATTACAATACAATATAAAAAAAGTATTGACTAATTAATTTTAATAAAAATTCAAGTTAGTATTAAAGGCATAAAAAGACAGAAATGTATAATTCTTTTTTTTTTTTAATAGAAATGTTTCTTCTGCGCATAAAGTGTCCAAACCAGGCTTTTCTGGATAAGCGCATTTTTAAAACAGTCGTTGTCCATGCCGGCTTCAGTTGGATTATTTGTCACAGTTAGTGCTGCGTACCGGTACGCCGAACCGGTACTGGACTTGTAAAAAGTTTCGGTTCAAGTCCGGTTAAAACCGGAACGTCAGGAACCGGTACTTGGACTCGCAAAAAAACTAGCACTTACGTATATTCTGGTGTCTGTGGTTATTTAAACATTCCCTGATGAACGTTGTTCAGCGTCAATAAATGAGTGCTAATCCCAGTGTGCTCAGTGTACAACATCACATGTCATTTCACCTTCGACTCACGGTTTTAAAACGTAGCATTTCGCCACATGCTAATGCTAACCGGAAGTGAATAATTTTCAGAATAAAAGTATTAAGTTAATAGTGTGAACTTCCGGTTTTTTCAGAATACAACTGATTTAAATTAAATAGTGTATTTAATTCAAAATTAGGCCATATCAACATTGATTTTAATTTCTAACAGTATGTATGTACATCACTATGTATGTAGTATGTACTGTATAATGTACACATGTAGAGTTGTAGAAAATACATGGTGTACAGACAGTACAGTACACTCACAGTGTAGCCTATACTGTATAGTAGGTGTGTAACAGTGTAATGCGTATAGTCTACTCTACACTCAACCTTTCAGCAACGTTTTAGGGATTTAGGCTCAGTCAGCTCAGGGACTGTTTGGTTACTTTAGTTTGGTAAATTAAATAAATGTTTGAACTTTGTAGTAGTTCACTGTAGTTGCTGTCATAAGTCATTTGTAGACTAAGTGGCAAAAAGTGTTATTTTTACATTTGTACTTTGTAGAGAAATGTAGACACAAGTTGGAAGGGAGCACAATAAACCTGACTAGTTTGAATTTGAGTTGATTATGAGTTAATTTTCAATTGATAATTAGCTCACAATAAGTTCACTTTAGTTACTCACACAACTTGACACAAGCCATGGGTTCAGGTCTGGACTTATAAGTCCGGACCTGAACCTGAATGTGAGTCCAGGTACGCAGCACTAATCACAGTTGCTCCGATCAGATCGGTCTCCTCCATTTTGATTATTTACGACTTTTGAATCCACATAAACACATCGGCAAAATCCGGCTTACTTTGAGCACGTATTTTAAACAGTTTAATCCATTTGTGAATTGTTTCCACTTCCGCGGTCCTTTAATTTCTTCATACAGCGGGAATCCAAATGAATGAATCCTGAGTCCAATAACCATCAAAGTCGCTCCAATAGTGCTCCTTAATTACGCTTTCATCCTCCTTTAACAAAATACTTCACATTAATCCAGTTTATGGCAGCAGTTGTAGCATTTTTGAGACTTTTACACTTGAATTACCGATGTTGCGCCCCCCCCCCTGTGTGTGTGTGTGTGGGGGGGGGGGGGGGCGTAACTTCCAACAGGAGTCATTTGGGGGGGCTCTTGGGGAAAAAGGTTGGGAACCCCTGATATAAAGGATGGAGGTTTTGTTGCTCGCTGATGCCTTCTATAAAGAAGACGAACGGGAAATTCATTTTGATCAAATAACTTCTGATGTCTTGCTCTCATTACATTACATGTTACATGACGCTTTTATCCAAACCGACTTACATACTCAATACTGAGGGCAATCCCCACAGGAGCACTTTGGGGTGAAGTGTCTCAGGGACACAACGACATGCTGACTGCAGTGGGGTTTGAATCTGTGACACCAACGCACTATCCACTGCGCCACACGCCTCCATCGATGAATCACTTAAATGCACGACTAGTATAATGATGTTGTAAAGCCTGACGGTTATGTTTTGCAAGTTGATCTTCGCTAACTTGATTTCCCCACGACCTCAAACCCCAGTCCTTCGAGCCGGAGTTGAAGAAGCGACCTAAGGATGTCAGCTTTGCTCTCCTACAGTCCTCGGCTCTACCAACTGAGCTATCGACAACTTTCATCGTTGTTTTGTTGCTTGTTTAATTTGCATTCTCCTTTCTTTTAATGACTGTTTTTAAATGTCCTTTATTGTTATTTGTGTTTCTGTGGCACGATGTCCGAGTGCTTTATGTTTGGCAAAGCACTTTGAATTGCCTTGTGTTGAGATGTGCAATATCAATACAATGTCCTTTCTTTACAGACGGGAGTAAGGGTTAGTGGTTAGGGAAATCAGGAAAGACAAGAAGGTGAGAGGAGGAAAGAAGAATAAAAAGGAGATGAAAGAAAAGGTGGAAAGAGGAAGGGGAAAGGGAGTGAAATGTTAGTTGTTGATGCTGAAGAGAAGAGGAGGAAAATAGAGAGGCGTGGAGAGAAGACAGTCTAAATGAAACCTCACTGAGAAAGCAACCGGAGGAGGAGAGCAGCTTGGCATGAGAGCAACCCAAATCAAGACATGAGAACAACCCAAATCAAGACATGAGAACAACCCAAATCAAGACATGAGAACAACCCAAATCAAGACATGAGAACAACCCAAATCAAGACATGAGAACAACCCAAATCAAGACATGAGAACAACCCAAATCAAGACATGAGAGCAACCCAAATCAAGACACGAGAACAACCCAAATCAAGACACGAGAGCAACCCAAATCAAGACATGAGAGCAACCCAAATCAAGACATGAGAGCAACCCAAATCAAGACATGAGAACAACCCAAATCAAGACACGAGAGCAACCCAAATCAAGACATGAGAGCAACCCAAATCAAGACATGAGAACAACCCAAATCAAGACACGAGAGCAACCCAAATCAAGACATGAGAGCAACCCAAATCAAGACACGAGAACAACCCAAATCAAGACATGAGAACAACCCAAATCAAGACATGAGAACAACCCAAATCAAGACATGAGAGCAACCCAAATCAAGACACGAGAACAACCCAAATCAAGACACGAGAGCAACCCAAATCAAGACATGAGAGCAACCCAAATCAAGACATGAGAGCAACCCAAATCAAGACATGAGAACAACCCAAATCAAGACACGAGAGCAACCCAAATCAAGACATGAGAGCAACCCAAATCAAGACATGAGAACAACCCAAATCAAGACACGAGAGCAACCCAAATCAAGACATGAGAGCAACCCAAATCAAGACACGAGAACAACCCAAATCAAGACACGAGAACAACCCAAATCAAGACATGAGAGCAACCCAAATCAAGACATGAGAGCAACCCAAATCAAGACATGAGAACAACCCACATCAAGACAAGACAACAACCCAAATCAAGACATGAGAGCAACCCAAATCAAGACATGAGAACAACCCAAATCAAGACACGAGAACAACCCAAATCAAGACACGAGAACAACCCAAATCAAGACACGAGAACAACCCAAATCAAGACATGAGAACAACCCAAATCAAGACATGAGAACAACCCAAATCAAGACATGAGAACAACCCAAATCAAGACATGAGAACAACCCAAATCAAAACAAGACAACAACCCAAATCAAGACACGAGAACAACCCAAATCAAGACATGAGAACAACCCAAATCAAGACATGAGAACAACCCAAATCAAGACATGAGAGCAACCCAAATCAAGACATGAGAACAACCCAAATCAAGACATGAGAACAACCCAAATCAAGACATGAGAACAACCCAAATCAAGACATGAGAGCAACCCAAATCAAGACACGAGAACAACCCAAATCAAGACACGAGAGCAACCCAAATCAAGACATGAGAGCAACCCAAATCAAGACATGAGAGCAACCCAAATCAAGACATGAGAACAACCCAAATCAAGACACGAGAGCAACCCAAATCAAGACATGAGAGCAACCCAAATCAAGACATGAGAACAACCCAAATCAAGACACGAGAGCAACCCAAATCAAGACATGAGAGCAACCCAAATCAAGACACGAGAACAACCCAAATCAAGACATGAGAACAACCCAAATCAAGACATGAGAACAACCCAAATCAAGACATGAGAACAACCCAAATCAAGACATGAGAACAACCCAAATCAAGACATGAGAACAACCCAAATCAAGACATGAGAACAACCCAAATCAAGACATGAGAGCAACCCAAATCAAGACACGAGAACAACCCAAATCAAGACACGAGAGCAACCCAAATCAAGACATGAGAGCAACCCAAATCAAGACATGAGAGCAACCCAAATCAAGACATGAGAACAACCCAAATCAAGACACGAGAGCAACCCAAATCAAGACATGAGAGCAACCCAAATCAAGACATGAGAACAACCCAAATCAAGACACGAGAGCAACCCAAATCAAGACATGAGAGCAACCCAAATCAAGACACGAGAACAACCCAAATCAAGACATGAGAACAACCCAAATCAAGACATGAGAACAACCCAAATCAAGACATGAGAGCAACCCAAATCAAGACACGAGAACAACCCAAATCAAGACACGAGAGCAACCCAAATCAAGACATGAGAGCAACCCAAATCAAGACATGAGAGCAACCCAAATCAAGACATGAGAACAACCCAAATCAAGACACGAGAGCAACCCAAATCAAGACATGAGAGCAACCCAAATCAAGACATGAGAACAACCCAAATCAAGACACGAGAGCAACCCAAATCAAGACATGAGAGCAACCCAAATCAAGACACGAGAACAACCCAAATCAAGACACGAGAACAACCCAAATCAAGACATGAGAGCAACCCAAATCAAGACATGAGAGCAACCCAAATCAAGACATGAGAACAACCCACATCAAGACAAGACAACAACCCAAATCAAGACATGAGAGCAACCCAAATCAAGACATGAGAACAACCCAAATCAAGACACGAGAACAACCCAAATCAAGACACGAGAACAACCCAAATCAAGACACGAGAACAACCCAAATCAAGACATGAGAACAACCCAAATCAAGACATGAGAACAACCCAAATCAAGACATGAGAACAACCCCAAATCAAGACATGAGAACAACCCAAATCAAAACAAGACAACAACCCAAATCAAGACACGAGAACAACCCAAATCAAGACATGAGAACAACCCAAATCAAGACATGAGAACAACCCAAATCAAGACATGAGAACAACCCAAATCAAGACATGAGAACAACCCAAATCAAAACAAGACAACAACCCAAATCAAGACACGAGAACAACCCAAATCAAGACATGAGAACAACCCAAATCAAGACATGAGAACAACCCAAATCAAGACATGAGAGCAACCCAAATCAAGACATGAGAACAACCCAAATCAAGACATGAGAACAACCCAAATCAAGACATGAGAACAACCCAAATCAAGACATGAGAGCAACCCAAATCAAGACACGAGAACAACCCAAATCAAGACACGAGAGCAACCCAAATCAAGACATGAGAGCAACCCAAATCAAGACATGAGAGCAACCCAAATCAAGACATGAGAACAACCCAAATCAAGACACGAGAGCAACCCAAATCAAGACATGAGAGCAACCCAAATCAAGACATGAGAACAACCCAAATCAAGACACGAGAGCAACCCAAATCAAGACATGAGAGCAACCCAAATCAAGACACGAGAACAACCCAAATCAAGACATGAGAACAACCCAAATCAAGACATGAGAACAACCCAAATCAAGACATGAGAACAACCCAAATCAAGACATGAGAACAACCCAAATCAAGACATGAGAACAACCCAAATCAAGACATGAGAACAACCCAAATCAAGACATGAGAGCAACCCAAATCAAGACACGAGAACAACCCAAATCAAGACACGAGAGCAACCCAAATCAAGACATGAGAGCAACCCAAATCAAGACATGAGAGCAACCCAAATCAAGACATGAGAACAACCCAAATCAAGACACGAGAGCAACCCAAATCAAGACATGAGAGCAACCCAAATCAAGACATGAGAACAACCCAAATCAAGACACGAGAGCAACCCAAATCAAGACATGAGAGCAACCCAAATCAAGACACGAGAACAACCCAAATCAAGACATGAGAACAACCCAAATCAAGACATGAGAACAACCCAAATCAAGACATGAGAGCAACCCAAATCAAGACACGAGAACAACCCAAATCAAGACACGAGAGCAACCCAAATCAAGACATGAGAGCAACCCAAATCAAGACATGAGAGCAACCCAAATCAAGACATGAGAACAACCCAAATCAAGACACGAGAGCAACCCAAATCAAGACATGAGAGCAACCCAAATCAAGACATGAGAACAACCCAAATCAAGACACGAGAGCAACCCAAATCAAGACATGAGAGCAACCCAAATCAAGACACGAGAACAACCCAAATCAAGACACGAGAACAACCCAAATCAAGACATGAGAGCAACCCAAATCAAGACATGAGAGCAACCCAAATCAAGACATGAGAACAACCCACATCAAGACAAGACAACAACCCAAATCAAGACATGAGAGCAACCCAAATCAAGACATGAGAACAACCCAAATCAAGACACGAGAACAACCCAAATCAAGACACGAGAACAACCCAAATCAAGACACGAGAACAACCCAAATCAAGACATGAGAACAACCCAAATCAAGACATGAGAACAACCCAAATCAAGACATGAGAACAACCCAAATCAAGACATGAGAACAACCCAAATCAAAACAAGACAACAACCCAAATCAAGACACGAGAACAACCCAAATCAAGACATGAGAACAACCCAAATCAAGACATGAGAACAACCCAAATCAAGACATGAGAGCAACCCAAATCAAGACATGAGAACAACCCAAATCAAGACACGAGAACAACCCAAATCAAGACATGAGAACAACCCAAATCAAGACATGAGAGCAACCCAAATCAAGACATGAGAACAACCCAAATCAAGACACGAGAACAACCCAAATCAAGACATGAGAACAACCCAAATCAAGACATGAGAGCAACCCAAATCAAGACATGAGAACAACCCAAATCAAGACACGAGAACAACCCAAATCAAGACATGAGAACAACCCAAATCAAGACATGAGAGCAACCCAAATCAAGACATGAGAACAACCCAAATCAAGACATGAGAGCAACCCAAATCAAGACATGAGAACAACCCAAATCAAGACACGAGAACAACCCAAATCAAGACACGAGAACAACCCAAATCACACACGCTCACACACACACAACGCTCACACACACACAATGCTCACACACACACACAACGCTCACACACACACACACACACACACACACACACACACACACACACACACACACACACACACACACACACACACCGCTCACACACAAACACAATCCTGGGAGAGTGGGCGCGACGCCAGAGCCCAACGTGAACCAGCTGTTCAACATCTTCAACCAATCAGTATCTACAACCGTGAGAGGAGGAGGGAGAGAAGGAGAGAGAGAAGGAGGGAGAGAAGGAGGGAGAGAAGGAGGGATAGAAGGAGAGAGAGAAGGAGGGAGAGAAGGAGGGAGAGAAGGAGAGAGAGAAGGAGAGAGACAAGGAGAGAGAGAGAAGGAGGGAGAGAAGGAGGGAGAGAATGAGAGAGAGAAGGAGGGAGAGAAGGAGGGAGAGAAGCAGAGAGAGAAGGAGGGAGAGAAGGAGAGAGAGAAGGAGAGAGACAAGGAGAGAGAGAAGGAGGGAGAGAAGGAGGGAGAGAATGAGAGAGAGAAGGAGGGAGAGAAGGAGGGAGAGAAGGAGAGAGAGAAGGAGGGAGAGAAGGAGAGAGAGAAGGAGGGAAAGAAGGATAGAGAGAAGGAGGGAGAGAAGGAGGGAAAGAAGGAGGGAAAGAGGGAGAGAGTGAAGGAGAGAGAGTGAAGGAGAGAGAGTGAAGGAGAGAGAGAGAAGGAGAGAGAGAAGGAGGGAGATAATGAGGGAGAGAATGAGGGAGAGAAGGAGAGAGAGAAGGAGGGAGAGAAGGAGGGAGAGAAGGAGGGAGAGAAGCAGGTGTAACTGTAGTCCTGCTCTTGCGTAACAGAGCGATCCAGAAGACAAGGTCGTGCAATGTGTTACTGTAGGGGCCCCCCTACAGTAACACATTGCACCTCACGTGACCTGATGACCTTTGTCTTCAGACGCTTCATCAGAGCCGGCTTTACATCCAGAGTGCTCAGGGGACTTTGAGGGGAACCAGAAAGAGGGTTCTGATCTGAAGGTAATTGTTCGAAGTAGTCTTTCGTGACGACAGGAAAGGACGTGGGGTATCTGTGCAGCCATAGTGACTCAAAAGCTAAATGAAGGACGGTAGCAAAGGGTTTCTTGTCTGGCGGGAAGCAGCATGCTTTAAAGCAGGGGGGTCAAACTCAATTTCTTCGCGGGCCACATCAGCATTATGGTTTTACTCAAAGGGCCAGTTGTAACTTTAAGACTATATAAAAATACATATATAAATATTTAATATATATAAAATAATGTGTTATATTACATCACTGCCTCTGCATTGGATTATCATCGGATAGGGTAATAACTTCATAATGAACTACGTCTGAAAGCGGAAGTCTAGGGAAAATCATTGCAAGTCTCTTCAGTGAGAATGTTACAAAATGATTTAAAAAAAAATCTAATTCTAAGAAAAAATTAATATTTTGAAGAAAATAAGTCAAATTCTGAGAAAAAAACTTGTTCTGAGAAAAAAAGTCAAATTCTGAGAAAAAAGTCAAATTTGAGATGCATTGTGGGATATGTAGTTTATGGGCAATGTGCTTCTGTAAATCGGCATGTAACCGTATAATACACATATTATATTCTTTGCAAGCTCTTGAGGGGCCGCATGAAATGAAGTCGCGGGCCGAATTTGGCCCCCGGGCCTTGGGTTTGACACCCCTGTTTTAAACCTTGTGTGCTTTTTTTTGAAAGAAGGTATAACTTTTAACTCTGTAATAATAAACAAATCATTACATTTGCATTCTGGAAAGTGCCGTGAGCGAAGTCTTTCAGTCGATACTGAGCGTTCTCTTTTTGACATGAATCAGTGATGGGTTTGAACTGTTCTGAATCTCCTTCAGTACAACAGACAGAGGGATGAAGGGAGCAGGTCGGCTGGGAAAGCAATTAGTAAATAACTGAAGATGTCTTGTTGTCATTATTCATCCAAGTACCCGACATACAGTGGTTGTTAGAATATGGTCTCCATGGCTACGCTGTAAACAGTCAATGTGCAGAAGAGTTAAGCCAGACGTTCAGGGTGTTCGGGGCTTTGAGCGCTGTGTCTCTCTGAGCTCTGAGGGGAGGGCACAGCTGGGTCGAGGACGCAGACGCAGGTTCGTACCTGACGGTAAACAACAACTCTCTGCACCGAGCCAGCTGTCAGAGGGGGTCAGAGGTCACATCCAGCTCCTCCACACTTTAGACTGGTGTCTCTGCAAAGTCCTCACACACACACACACACACACACACACACACACACACACACACACACACACACACACACACACACACACACACACACACACACACACACACACACACACACACACACACACACACACACACACACACACACACACACACTTACATGCATTTCCTAGAGATTTATCTTAATCTTAACCATAACCAACACATGCCTAACCCTAATTCTAACCAAGTCTTCACCCTAAAAGTAATGATCCCCCTCATGAGGACCTCCAATGTGTCCCCATAAGGGAGGCGAGTCCCCACACGTGACTATGTAAACAGATGTAGGTCCCCACAAGTATAGTAATGCTAGTAAACACACACACACACACACACACACACACACACACACACACACACACACACACACACACTTATAGGCACATATATTACGTGAACACATATAGACAGTATGCACACACAGCCATACATATATATGAACACACACACACGCGCACGCACACGCACACACACACACACACACACACACACACACACACACACACACACACACACACACACACACACACTTATAGGCACATATATTACGTGAACACATATAGACAGTATGCACACACAGCCATACAGATATATGAATGAACACACACACACACACACACACACACACACACACACACACACACACACACACACACACACACACACACACACACACACACACACACACACACACACACACACACACACACACACACACACGCGTATAGGCGCATATATTACATGAACACATATAGACAGTATACACACACAGCCATACATATATATGAACACACACACACACACACACACACACACACACACACACACACACACACACACACATACTCCCTCTTAAGTATTGCTTTATTATTCATTTGCACGGATACAATGTCAACATATCGAACCCCATGCAATATTTACAGTTTATGCAAATAAGATAAAATCCTCAAAGGACTTTCCTTTCATGCCAAACAACACAAATCAACAAAAAGCGTTTAAGGGTAAACCGAATGTCATCACTTATCTGATGTGGCTTTCTGTCTTCCACACGTTGCCCTCGCTCCTCAGTCCCTTCTTAACCCTGACCGACCGTCAGACCTTTCTGCTGCTGTTTCGGTGGTGGATCTTTAAAGGGTCCATGTCATGCTGTTCCGGTTATCACCGTCCCCTTGTGTTATGAAGGTTCTGCATGTGAACGGTCTGCAGTCACAGACCCTCAAAGTGCAGCCTGTAGCGAGTAGAGCTCTAACTCAGAGAGGACCTGTCTGCTGCCCCAGAACGCCTCGCTGGACATTTCTCTTTCTCCATTGCTTGCTTCCTGGTTCTGTGACGTGTGAAAACCCAGATCAACAACAAAGGACCGGATTGGATCAAATGGACCAATCCGTGGAGCCCCTCCCACACCAGGACCCCTTGGCTAACTAACAGGGAGTCCCATTGACTTGCACAGAGCTCCCTGGTTGGTAACAGACGAGTTGGGATGGCGGAGAAATGCTCTCTCCAGACCCGTTCTCTCAGCGCTATAAACCTTTTTCTTTCTCAATATCAAGCCACACTTATTGTTTTTACTTCAGGATGAGTTTCGCTTGTTCTCGCTGTATCGCCGACCCGGAAACCTGTCCGCTCCTCACAGCAACGAGCCTCGCAACGTCCCGACCAATCTCACAGGGAGGGGGGGGGGGGGGCATCCAACTGTATCGCCGACCCGGAAACCAGCAACGAGCCTCGCAACGTCCCGACCAATCAGAGCACAGGAGCTCCAACTGAGATGCTGTGAGAAACCAATGTGAGTTTGGAAAATTGCACAATTTAATGATATTCCAGTAGACCTCAACAATGGAAATATGATCAGTAGAAATGGTCATGACATGGGACCTTTAATTGTTAATAATAATTTTTTTTAAATGCAGGAAGAAGGCAAGGCAAGTTTATTTATATAGCACCTTTCAGCACCAGGCAATTCAAGGTGCTTTACAAAAATGAAAGACATTCAAACAAAGGCATTTAAAATCAGTAAAAGATAATAAAAGAAACATTAAAAGAAAAACAAAAAATGAAAGACATTCAGACAAAGGCATTTAAAATCAGTCATTAAAAAGAAAAGCTAATAAAATAAACATTAAAGGATCAAAGTTACAGTGCAGTCTAAGATATGAATAGTTCAATTATTTCGGTTCTTGATTTTTAATTTATTCACAGAACCTCCCTTTGGAAATCCGAACATTTCCGTCCCGATTGTTAATTTAGACTGATTGTTTTCACCATGTTTTGCTCGCATTGCATCCACAAGCGGACCCTCAGGAGGGCGTACTAGCCCCCTACTCTGCTTTGCGTTCCATAACAAAGTCTTTAAGTGTTACCTGAACACCCCGTGTTCCCAAAACACTATCTTTCACCCGTCGGTGCTGTGATACTTGTCCCTCAGTACAACTCACCCAAAAACTGATCGTAAACCCTGGCTACGACGGATATCCCAAATATCCTACTTTCGAGCAGTCCCTCTCATAAATGTCATGGAGAAATTAATTACGTTTAAATTTAAAATATTAAAAGAAAAAATACATGGATAAAAGTTACAGTGCAGTCTAAGATGTGAATAGTTCAATTAAAAGCAGCGACAAAAAGAAGAAGAAGATGTTTTTTTTCACAAACCAAGTATAATACTCGTGTTGCGTGGCTTTATTCACAGTATACTTGTATGGTTCATACAAAGCGCTCTCATCAACCCTTTTTCCAGAAGAACAGGTGGATATCTTTTAAGTTTAATTTTTTGATATCAAAATGTAGCTTTAAGTCACAGTCAAAAAAGGATATGCTAAAAGACAAAGTTACTCACAATAGTAACCGCTTTTACAAAAAATACAAAGTAAATGCAACCAATTCCTTCAACCCAAGCATCCCTCAACACACACACACACACACACATGGTTTCACTCTCAGCTCTGACCCCTTTGCACACCACCCTCTTCTGTGGTTATCAATTACTTCACAGATATGTCATTTGAGAATCCTTTGCTCACAGCTGCTTGTACATGCGCTGTTAAAAAAATCAAACAAACAAGCTATTCAGCCGCACAAAGTGTCAGACAGACAGTTGTAATTGCAGGGCTCGGACGCTCTGATACTCTGAGAGAGAACTCTCCTGTCCTGGAGGTGCTGCAACATCGCACCTTGGAATTTGCAGCAGGATGATTGACAGCCACAGGAAGGTAAACTGCTGTCACTCCGGCTGTGAACGCTGCTCGAGGTGGCGCCAACAAGAGATGTCTGAAGTACACATCTATTACTCAAGTAGAAGTACAGATACTCGTGTTTAAAAATACTCTGGTAACGTAGAAGTACTGACTAAACTTCAAAAGAGGCTTTGAAGTGTACTTCAGTAAAAAGTACCCATAGCTAGCAGCTGCTTTAAAGAGTACCTGACCTCCCTTTATATTAAAAGAACAATAATGTCATTGTTAGCTAATGAATGTTTCCATGCTGAACAACGGCAACATGACAACGTTTCCATTGGTCCCTCTTCTTTAGAGAAGACCAGGAAGTGATGGATACACGGATCGTGTTCCAACCAATAGGCACGCAGTGACTCTAAAGAATAATGACCACGCACCAACACACATTCAGACTAAAGGAACCAGCTGTTTGGGAAATGAGAGAAGTAGAAAGTACAGGTATTTGAGTTCAACATGTAAGAAGTAGAAAGTACAGGTATTTGAGTTCAACATGTGAGAAGTAGAAAGTACAGGTATTTGGGTTCAACATGTTAGAAGTAGAAAGTACAGGTATTTGTGTTCAACATGTAAGAAGTAGAAAGTACAGGTATTTGGGTTCAACATGTAAGAAGTAGAAAGTACAGGTATTTGGGTTCAACATGTAAGAAGTAGAAAGTACAGGTATTTGAGTTCAACATGTGAGAAGTAGAAAGTACAGGTATTTGAGTTCAACATGAGAGAAGTAGAAAGTACAGGTATTTGAGTTCAACATGTGAGAAGTAGAAAGTACAGGTATTTGAGTTCAACATGTAAGAAGTAGAAAGTACAGGTATTTGGGTTCAACATGTGAGAAGTAGAAAGTACAGGTATTTGAGTTCAACATGTAAGAAGTAGAAAGTACAGGTATTTGAGTTCAACATGAGAGAAGTAGAAAGTACAGGTATTTGAGTTCAACATGTAAGAAGTAGAAAGTACAGGTATTTGAGTTCAACATGTAAGAAGTAGAAAGTACAGGTTGTTGTTGTTGCCTCTGCAAACTATAATAAACAAATAGCATCAAGTCCAACATTCAAGATACAATATGGCATACTTTCAAATCAATAAGAATCAACGGAAAATTATATTATTTCCCTTTTTGAATGTAGTGGAATAGAGGCATAAAGTAGCATTAAATGGAAATATAAGTACCTCAAAAATGTACTTACGTGTAGTACTTGAGTAAATGTACTTAGTTACTTCCGGAGATTTGAGAAGGAAAGTCAGGGAACATGCAATGACTGCCTCAATATACGTTTTAATACAGACTGCAGTGTGAGTAGTCTGGATTTACACAGATTGCAGTGTGATAAAGACAAACTGTTGCAGTTGTGTGAGTAACTAATTTCAGATGGGATTTGTTTTTGGCTCTCAGCTGAAAATCCTCTTTTTCTGTGGGGGACTTCTTCTTCCAAAGGCTGAATCTATTTCAGCGGAAAAGTGCATGTTTGGATTTGCTTGATTGGAAAGTAATTTAAAACCAATTGCAGAATCAAAACCTTTCCCCCAAAGTCTGTTTAAATATAGCTCAACCCAGTCTCACGGCATTTCGTGTCTCGTCAGGAAATTCATCTATTCATTCGCAATGGAACCAATAACAAATTAGAAGAAAAAGATTTAAAAATAAATACAGATTTCAGTATTCTGTATGCTTCGTGACTGCATCAAATAATAACAAATTACAAGGAAAAAAAGATTGAAAAGATACAGATTTCAGTATTCTGAGGCTTTCCTCGCGGACGGCAAAAAAAGTCCGACATTATACAATTTAAAATAAAAACAATAATCGTGGCTTGATATTGAGTAAGACAATGTTTTTATGAACCACGCAGCTTCCGGTCTGCCAAGACCCGACCGGACGAAAAGACGTGGTGCAGGCACGAAACATAATACCAATAGAAATACATTGCTTTTAAAATCGTTCTGTGTGACACAAAGAAAATTGGAAAATCGCGTTGGTGAACACGAAGCAATAGATTAAATGTATTTCGTGACTATTACACGAAATGCCGTGAGACTGGGTTGTATAGCTCCACGTGCAGCTCTCATGCACCGCGTCATGCATTGGAAAACATTGTTCTCATGGCAGACATACCGTGACTTTAAACAAAACATCTGGGCAATCAAAACATAGCGTTACTAATACAGTGCTCTCCCAGCACTGATTTCAAATCTCGTCATCATGCATTGCTCAGATGTTCATTCAAATAAAAACACATCCATATTTTAAATTAGTACGAGATAGGGTTAGGGTTATACATGTGAACAACAACACTTTCTTTCTAGTGTAACAGCTGATGATTGAAGGATCCTTGATACGTTTAGATAGTGTATGAGAGAAATACACAGATAGCCTTTGTAGACCATTTACATGCACACAAATCTACAGTACACACCCTAGAGAAAAATGAAACCCCCCAAAAAGTATAATACGGCCTCTTTATCAAGAACAGAAGAGGGCAATGGGAGAATATGCGACCATGGGTTAGTTAACCAAATGTTTTGCTAGCAATCTGGAAACAAGATGAGATGTGTTTAATGACACTGAACAGCTGTTGGAAGATTAGCACAGGACCCATTAGTTTCAAGTGAATATTCCATCAAGCATTTACACACGTGGGACACAACTGTTTGTGTGCTACTGTTGCTCTAGCCCCGTGAAATCATTAAAAAATGTTCCCACTGAAGCCCCCACACATATAAATAACCTGGCAATTTACTCATAAGGAAGAACCTTGAATAACTTCTCCATGTTTTTCCCTCGCTTTCGAGTCAGTATGTTTTATCGATTGTTATGCCTTTTATCTATTCTTATGTGTGTCTATTATTGTAATATTATATTTTATTTAGAGCCGGGACTCGATTAAAAAAATTAATCTAATTAATTAGAGGCTTTGTGATTAATTAATCGAAATTAATCGCATTTTTAATCAAATATACATATTTGACCTGAGAACAGTGAGAAGCAATTTTCACATGGATTTGACTCCAGGTGGTCGACAGTCGAGTGCAATGCAGTGAGCCAGGGAGCTGGTTATTCTCTCAGACGTGGACTTACTTATCCTGGCCCTGAAACCAGTCATCTGGTTGAGTGTGGGTTGGGTCAGGGTGTGGTTCCTTGCACTCGGAGTCGGGCTAACGTCCACGCTAGCTGCTACATGCTTTGCATTTAGGTGATACGTTAGGCTTGATGTGCTGCGGTGATATGCAAATTCTTTTTTGCATAATTTGCACACAACCGTGCTCTTGTCGACGCTTCCATCCGTCCGTTTTTTAAAACAAAGTGTCCCATCCACGGGGCGACCAAAGCGGTCTCATCAGCTTGTTTGTTCATGTTTGACTATTGTTCACCGTGGTTTGTTGTTGTTTGAAGTCCCATGCTGAAGTCATGAACGTCAGTTGGTGCTCCAGTATAATCGGTGCGCCTGAAACTCATCCAGTGAGAAACGTTCCGCTGTGCAAAAATAAGTGCGATTAAAATGCGTTAATTTTTTTAACGCGTTAATTTTTGTGTAATTAATTAATCTTAATTAACGCGTTAAAGTCCCGGCCCTAATTTTATTGTAATGTTATATATTATTGTAATGTTATGTCTGCTGTGAAGCACTTCGGTGAAACCCTCTGTTTTTAATATGTGCTATATAAATAAAGTGGATTGGATATAACTTTAAAATAATATGCAGAACTTCCTCCTTTGTCCGTCTTCTGTCATTATCTCTTACTCGTCTTTCTTATATGATTATTCTGGGCTGAAAAGAAACATAATCCATTGGATGGTTATCTTTTTAGAGACAGGAGAAATGCTTTTGATTTTACTTTAATCATGCGACATTCAAAGTAAATGCAATAAACATGTTGTTTGCCATTGTTTAATGTGGAGTTGCCTTTCATTTATAAGCAAATTATGTATAGCAGCGATGTGATTTGAACCGACAGGGACGCACAGTATTCAAAACAGGTCAGAAAGTAGAGCAGAATTGCATTTGTCCTTTCCATAGTGATCCAATCTGGGTCAGGATGTATGTGTTTCCCTTCGTTGTCCAGCCTCGTATCTTGATGTTTGTTTCCCCTTGGCTTTATCGCTATCAATTTCCTCAGTCGCCCCGCGATGACCTTGATTGTTTAATGCATTTTACTTTCATTTGAAATGCCAAAACGATTATGTTCGTATGGTCACAAAGTAAAGATACACATACAGAAAAGCAAGCATCTCAAAGACGGCGAGGGTTAACGAACGTAACCTACTTTTTCTTGCTTATCCCAAACAAGGGAAAAATAAAAGGATGCGATTATCATAATTTGGTAACGTTAATGGCCCGTCCACACACAGGCATGAAAAAAATCTTTCAAAGCTTCGCCCATTCACTTGAATGGGGTGACGTAGAAGATTTTGAATCTTCGCCGAACTGCATTGTGGGGAGCGGAGCGCGGCTTCGGAAGCATCGTGAGCATCAAAAGTGAGCAATGTTCAACTTTTGATGCTCCCGATGCTTTCGAAGCTGGCGTCAGCCAATCAAATCCCGTTTATGCAAATCCCACCAGTACAAGCGCTAGCCAATCAAACCGCGTGCAAGCTGGGAGAGCCAGACCGCAGTTCAGTTCCTCATATTCCAAACGAGAAGTTACGGTAGCAAATCACCCGGTTCTTTACGACCAGAACTATTAACGGGAGACAAACCGGAGGAACCAGGCATGGAGGGAGGTGGCAGAGACAGTGGGTGGAACTGGTAGGTTTTCGCCTGTTTGGGGAGTTTATATACAGTTTACTTCGTTTTAACATTGATTTTGCTTCGTATGTCGGGGGCGGGAGATTCATGTGATTGGTTGTTGGTCGCGTTGCTCGCAAAAAATCGCCAAGCTTCAACATATTTCAAGATTTTTTTCATGCCTGTGTGTGGACCGGCCGTAAGACATGACAGTTCTGGTCTAATACATATGTCGTTCTTCACACTCCATCAGCCTTTTAAGATATCTGATCTGGTTTCTCTGGTCCATACATTCTCTTGATCCTTATTGTATATTTGTTTGTAGCATACTTCTTAATTACTAGGTCAAGCAAATAAATAATTTGAAATAATGATCTTACATACTTTTTTTTTAGAAATGTAAGGCTTTCAGGACGCCCAAGGACACCGTACACCAGGGGGTGCCCAACCTTTTTTGAACCAAGAGCTACTTTTAAAGTTGCCAGTCTGCCGAGATCTACCAGTCCAAATAGAGAGGGGGGGGGCTGGGGTGCTAGCGAACTGTCAACTGGGGGGAGCCTCGCTGCGGGGAAACGGCGGACCTCTGTCGGTGCAACTTCAATGATACCTTTTAAAAACATAAAAAATGAAGGGCGGTGGCGGCCGTCAGCGAATCGAGCCGGCCCTTGACGACCGGCTGTTCTGTGATTCTCCAGATGGCCAGTCGGCGGAGGGTGGAAAATACATACCGGAAGTAAAAAAATAAGTCCAACGGGTCGGTGTTCCCACGGGAAACAAAACTTAAAATATTAAATTAAACAATCTCATCTCTTAAAATTGACAACTTATTATGAATTAAACATTCACAAACGTATAATGATGTATTCACATGTTTAACTCTGTTATATGCACGCAACGAGCAGAAGAGCGTCGGGCAGAATTAGGAGGGAATTGCGTCTCGTAGCGTTTGTGCACCGTTTTGAAATGCCGCTCTAAATGACCCTTCTTCGGTAAAGCCACGCTCACATTGCAGACGAGACAGATGGACTTTGAATTGGAATAAACAAAAAAATAATCATCCTCCCACTCGAAGTGAAAATGATATATTTTGGGCTTTTTTGCTTCTGCCATAATTGCGGTCTTGTGTGTGTGCGGACTGTCACTCCTACGGACAACGGGTCAGCGAACTGGTGCCCACTGCCCACCAGCCACGCCCAGACACATGGGGTCACGCCGGCCAATCACAAAGCTTTGATGCGTTCAAGTGCATTATTCTGGCACAGGAAGATTATGTTACAGGACATTAACAATAAAACTGAATATTGTTGTTCTATTTTTAGACACATCTCGTGATCGACTGGGAAGCTCCCCGCGATCGATCGACTGGTTGGTCACCCCTGCCGTACACATTGTTAAATACTCTAAGAAACTTCTCTGTTTAATGCATGGTTGGTTGCAATTGGTTGCATTTTACAATGATAGCATAGAAAACCTCATGAGGACTTTTCTGTGTTTTTATTCCATATTTAAAAAGTGTCCATTGTGTTTTGGCGGCCATCTTTGTTTGGTTCAATGAAGTAGCCCCTTGTTATACATGGTGTTAAACCTACTTCACTACACATTGCACAGAAGCAACTTCTTGTGAGACACAGTGCTCTGTTGTGGACATTTAGCGTTGTAAACCAGTGGGAACCTTTCTCTTGTACACACCTTTACTTGTCACTGTTAAATTAAATGTTGGAAAATGTTAATGGCTGCACATTTGAGCAAGACTTAACTGTCTTACAACTAACGGTGACACTAGCATAACAGCATATTATAAATGGGTTTCCAGTGATCAAAACAAGGAATAAAATACTGGAATAATAGCAAGTACACGATTACCCTCTCCTGTGTTAACTGTGGAAATCATAAACTCACCAATAATAGAAATAAATACAGCCATTCCCTCTACTCAACACTTCATGTGACGCACTGATGCTTTTCCACCGCGCATCGTTTTAGCGTGCTCGGTCTGGCAAGAGGCATTTTAGGTACATTGTGGGAATTAAACAAACTACCCACTGAAGTATAAAATGCACTAGAGGAGGCAAGTTAGGCGCATAAAACAATACACAACTGCAATGCCTTCTGCAAACAGCTACTTCAAAGACTGTCTGATTGCATATACAGTACTCGATTCATGTTGCCTCGAAGATTGTTTGAGCAAGACGTCTTTTGTTTGTGTATATTATTCCAGGACATTTGCCTTTGCTGTTTTTAATGAGCACATTTAACACCTAATTGGGAGATTAGCCTCCATGCCTGCAGGCTGGAATTGGTGTCCCCTGCTGTGCTGTTTGCTGTTCAAACAAAAAGCTCAGACAGTCATGCCTCTTAGCTTTGGTCGGAGCTCATTCTTCGCTCTATCAGTCTGCGGGGAAATGAATCTGGATCCTACGGCAGGAAGGGATAACGCAGCGTTTTCAAGCAGAGAGGTTTGTCAGGAGCATTTGATGGAAGAAAAGTTTCCCTCTGCTATCTGGTCAGCCATTAACATCTCTGACTTTCACTGCTTTAAGTGAGCTGCCGACGGATCCACAGATGATGGCAGATTGAATTCCTCTAAACGTACAATGAGACACATTTCATTATGATGATAGGGACTAAACTGGAACAGATGTGGTAGCGCTTTGAATCACGGACTGAAGAAGGTGACTCAGTCAGAAAAACAAAGCTGTAAAAACAGAACTTAACAAATTGATTGAAGTTTGATGCACTGCCCAAATGACTGTAAACCATATGATATGATGTTTGGGAGAAAAAGAAAAGCTGTGTAATGTTATCTTTATCTCTAAGCTTCAATGCCTTGTACTGACACTTCTGATTATAGTTAGAAACAATTGAATGGAGTAAATGATTGTGACTTGTTGCCCTCACCACTGTGAACTCTATAAGAAAAGGCTGATCTCCCTTATCAACAAGAATGTGTCACGGTTGAGTGACGGACCCAAATGCAGACAACTCTGATAAACCTTTATTTCAAGAATAATGAAACAGACAAAACAGAACACTCACCGGTGAACTCAGTCACCAACAAAAGACGAACCGACAAAGACTAAACAAGACAAAACACAACGCAGACAGAAAACCAAAGACAGATCTAAACAAGACATGAGAATCGTGACAGAATGTACGATACGATATACTTTATTGTCCCCGTAAGGACATTTGTTCTGGACTCCGTCCTGCAGTTCCGCATACATGTACATATACACACATAGTGGACATTAAGAGACATACACATATCATCAGTCATAAACCGTTTGAACAAAGATAATACACAGACGCACATACTGCCAATGGCGACCTATTGCACAACCCCTCATGGCCAACAACAATGTGATTGTTATTGTTTCCCTCTGCAGGGTTATAACACCTCTATGAGGTTGAAATATCTTCCCAAAATTGGGAAATCTGCATACAACATATCTCAGACAGTAATTTCCCTACAACTCTGACAAAAGATTGGAACGCCAGGCTTTGTTGAACCACAAGAAAAGCAGCAAACCTCAATAATACTCTTCCGGTTTGGGAATGGGAACATGCACCGCCTTTTTCCATATATTTACTACATGTTCGTGGCATTTTGCACGTGTCCTTAGTTATTGGTTAGAATCAATCTACAGTTTACAAGATTAGAGCCACATTTGGGTACATTACATCTACCCTATTGCCAGACAAGGATGTCAATATTGGGCGCTTCGGCTCATCTAAGTTGAATACAATCCTGACCTAGGACCAGGTGGAGGGATGATATCTCTTCGCTGGCCTGGGAGCGCCTTGGGACCCCCCAGTCAGAGCTGGTTGATGAGGGGAAAGGAAAGTTTGGGGCTCTCTGCTGGAACTGCTACCCCCGAGACCCGACCACGGATAAGCGGAGAAGATGGATGGATGGATGGACGTTGTGTGATTTCGGAGTGTGCGGAAGGTTTGTCGTTTTGGCAAATAAATGATGGTACAGTATGGTTCGTCAACTAACACACGTATCGGTTGAGGTTAGGGAAATAATCTTCCATCTCTAGCGGGACACACACTTCGGCTTCCTGTGTAAAAGTCAGATGTGCTACCAACTTCTTATCAACGACACATTGACCTGCATGCCCTTACTTGCATTGACATTACCGTTGGCATTGGACGTTAATTATAAGGAGACGAATCATCCAATTGAAGGCTTTAGATTCCTGTAATGTATGGAAAGGACTGCCATCTGTCATTTTCCTCAAAGTAAATGGAACAAAGTACAAATGATATTCAACCTTAAGCACCATTGTTGGATTTGAACTTTTATTTTTAGCGTAGTATCTATGCGGAGAGGTTGGTTATTATCTATGGTGCTGTTTGCATCCGTTTTCGTCTGTCTCTCTTTCCAAATAAATCTCAATCTCAATGGCATTACCTGATTAAATAAAGGTTATGCTAATCAATAATAAATATGCTGATGCTGCATTCCTCTTGATTTAATCACTGAGGTGCAATCAAACAAGCAGCCAGCTCTAAGCAAAGGGAATCCTTCTCTACTCACTGTATGTCCTGAGGCGAGGAAAGAATAACGTTGGATTCTGTCCAATGCATTACAACAGGAGGAGTACATGGCGCAGACATAGCTAAGCACTGTAAGATGTGAGACTTTATAATGTTTCAGAGTAATCCAGAGTCACTGTCACGGCTGTCCACAGCGCTGAGCTTGTTCAAAACAAGACAATACGTATTCTTCTCACGTCAGAGAGGCTGGCCAAGACATTCCTCTCTCCTCACATCCAATATTCCCCTCGTTCGCCACACAGCCACTCTCACCGTCTCTCCTATGAAAGCTTCCTGTGGTGCCAACCTGCCCTGAGACTGGTGGCTTATGGGATTTGCGGTCCCTCATCACAGCTGGGCTCTCCCACTGAGCTCCACTTAACCTCCATGGTCTGCACGTCTAGGACTCTCATCGAGGCACCACCAGAGATGGCAAAAGTACACACATCCTTTACTTAAGTAGAAGTACAGAAACTCCTGCTTAAAAATACTGACTAAACTTCTTTACTCAAGTCAAAGTAAAGGCTTTGAAGTGTACTTCAGTAAAAAGTACCCATAACTAGCAGCTGTTTTAAAGAGTACCTGACCTCCCTTTATATTAATAGAACAATAATGTCATTGTTAGCTAATGAATGTTTCCATGCTGAACAACGGCAACATGACAACGTTTCCATTGGTCCCTCTTCTTTAGAGAAGACCAGGAAGTGATGGATACACGGATCGTGTTCAAATCAATAGGCACGCAATGACTCTAAAGAATAATGACCACGCACCAACACACATTCAGACTAAAGGAACCAGCTGTTTGGGAAATGAGAGAAGTAGAAAGTACAGGTATTTGGGTTCAACATGTAAGAAGTAGAAAGTACAGGTATTTGAGTTCAACATGTGAGAAGTAGAAAGTACAGGTATTTGGGTTCAACATGTAAGAAGTAGAAAGTACAGGTATTTGGGTTCAACATGTAAGAAGTAGAAAGTACAGGTATTTGAGTTCAACATGTAAGAAGTAGAAAGTACAGGTATTTGAGTTCAACATGTGAGAAGTAGAAAGTACAGGTATTTGGGTTCAACATGTAAGAAGTAGAAAGTACAGGTATTTGGGTTCAACATGTAAGAATTAGAAAGTACAGGTATTTGAGTTCAACATGTAAGAAGTAGAAAGTACAGGTATTTGAGTTCAACATGTGAGAAGTAGAAAGTACAGGTATTTGGGTTCAACATGTAAGAAGTAGAAAGTACAGGTATTTGAGTTCAACATGTAAGAAGTAGAAAGTACAGGTATTTGAGTTCAACATGTAAGAAGTAGAAAGTACAGGTATTTGAGTTCAATATGTGAGAAGTAGAAAGTACAGGTATTTGTGTTCAACATGTAAGAAGTAGAAAGTACAGGTATTTGAGTTCAACATGTAAGAAGTAGAAAGTACAGGTATTTGAGTTCAACATGTAAGAAGTAGAAAGTACAGGTATTTGAGTTCAACATGTAAGAAGTAGAAAGTACAGGTATTTGTGTTCAACATGTAAGAAGTAGAAAGTAAAGGTATTTGAGTTCAACATGTAAGAAGTAGAAAGTACAGGTATTTGTGTTCAACATGTAAGAAGTAGAAAGTACAGGTATTTGGGTTCAACATGTAAGAAGTAGAAAGTACAGGTATTTGAGTTCAACATGTAAGAAGTAGAAAGTACAGGTATTTGTGTTCAACATGTAAGAAGTAGAAAGTACAGGTATTTGTGTTCAAAATGTAAGAAGTAGAACATACAGGTATTTGTGTTCAACATGTAAGAAGTAGAAAGTTCAGGTATTTGATTTCAACATGTAAGAAGTAGAAAGTACAGGTATTTGAGTTCAACATGTAAGAAGTAGAAAGTACAGGTATTTGTGTTCAACATGTAAGAAGTAGAAAGTACAGGTATTTTTGTTCAAAATGTAAGAAGTAGAACGTACAGGTATTTGTGTTCAACATGTAAGAAGTAGAAAGTAAAGGTATTTGAGTTCAACATGTAAGAAGTAGAAAGTACAGGTATTTGTGTTCAACATGTAAGAAGTAGAAAGTACAGGTATTTGGGTTCAACATGTAAGAAGTAGAAAGTACAGGTATTTGAGTTCAACATGTAAGAAGTAGAAAGTACAGGTATTTGTGTTCAAAATGTAAGAAGTAGAACATACAGGTATTTGTGTTCAACATGTAAGAAGTAGAAAGTTCAGGTATTTGATTTCAACATGTAAGAAGTAGAAAGTATAGGTATTTTTCTTCAAAATGTAAGAAGTAGAACGTACAGGTATTTGTGTTCAACATGTAAGAAGTAGAAAGTACAGGTATTTGAGTTCAATATGTGAGAAGTAGAAAGTACAGGTATTTGAGTTCAATATGTGAGAAGTAGAAAGTACAGGTATTTGTGTTCAACATGTAAGAAGTAGAAAGTACAGGTATTTGAGTTCAACATGTAGGAAGTAGAAAGTACAGGTATTTGAGTTCAACATGTAAGAAGTAGAAAGTACAGGTATTTGAGTTCAACATGTAAGAAGTAGAAAGTTCAGGTATTTGGGTTCAACATGTAAGAAGTAGAAAGTACAGGTATTTGGGTTCAACATGTAAGAAGTAGAAAGTACAGGTATTTGGGTTCAACATGTAAGAAGTAGAAAGTACAGGTATTTGTGTTCAAAATGTAAGAAGTAGAACGTACAGGTATTTGTGTTCAACATGTAAGAAGTAGAAAGTACAGGTATTTGAGTTCAATATGTGAGAAGTAGAAAGTACAGGTATTTGTGTTCAAAATGTAAAGTACTGATACCAAAAAAATGTACTGAAGTACTGTAACGAAGTATTTGTACTCCACTACTTCCCACCTCTGGGCACACTGTCACACAACTTCTTCTTTCAACACCTTGAATATCTCGGATGAGTTCTGAATGTGTGACCCTTTATCCCCATGTGCACTTATTTTACGACTCTCGGTGACAGCAGGCTTTTCACCAAACCATTTCTGAACAACTTTTAACACTTATACCCTAGATGTGGTCTGACAGTATCGCGTAGAAACTTTTAGTCTCGCACATGGCCGTTTTATATGAAAAAGATTTGGAAAAGGGAAAGGTTTTAGTCACAATTATACAGTGGCGAACCGTCAGGGCCTTCAAGGTATTCAATACCCTGGAACACTCAGATGAAACCAACACAACATTTATTTAATTATATAAATAAAATGTATAAATGAGAATCGTATCTGTGTTGTTGATCTGTAATATTACAGTGTTACGTTGATGTGTTTGTCCTTCTCGGACCATGCACTACGCATTTCAGTGGGTTTGTGTTAGAAAAGAAAGCAACCAATCAGATCTTGTTCTGGGTCTCTGGGTAGAATATCCTTCAACAAGGTATTCTACATCCTTGATCGAATGCCCTGGCCGTTGCACTGAATGCGCCCCCTAGTGGTCCGTGAGTATATTGGTACAATTTCACATTTTAAATAAATTAATAAATTAAAGTTTTACCCACTCTCGCGGGAATATTTCCGCAATGGAGCGAGCTTAAGTTTCACTTTCGATTGTATGATATAGCCCAGGGCAACACCTTCATCACACATGTTGCCACTTGTTTGTACCATTGTCAGGCAATTTGTAATCTGTTCTAGAAAAACGATGTGATTTTGGATATTTGTGGAGTTAGGTGGTCCGCAAGTGTTTTTTTATTGGTTAAGTCCTTGGTATGAAAAAGTTTGAGAAACACTGATATAGATGAATGTGACGAAGCAATTCATGCCGTTTTATTGTTTTTAACGTTGAAATAACAAGTGCAACAGGTGAAGAGGAAGTTGTTGTGGAATTGTTGTGAGTACCCTTTTCAAGACGACAATTCAGTGAAAAGACGGACATTATAACACGGGGGGGGTGTGTGTGTGTGTGTGTGTGTCTACAGAAGGTCGAGTTGTGATAGACACGGTTCGCCACTGCAATTCTACTATTAAAGAAGTCATATCGCCCAGTCAGAATTGTGACTTTCTGCACGTCCTACATTGGAACAAAACAGAGTCGGTAATCTCGTCATAGTATTGTACATTTACCATTACATTAAACAGTCAACAGGAAAAAGCCTTGGAAGAGCAGTGTGTGCTTTAGGTTCTGGCAGTTAGTATGAAATGAGAATCTCTTTCATAAATAATAATATGACATTTGGCACGGAGTGAATTTGGATGCAGTTGCTGTCTGTAAAATGCTTGGGTTTGATTCCCTCTGGAGCAACATGGTCCACGTCAGCCCTTGAGGTAATCCTTGTAAGCCACTTTGGAATTTAAATTTGCCAGCTGAATGTCTATCTGGGGGAAAATAGGAAGGAAAAAATCAACCAAATTTGCAGTTACAAGTCTTTTCCACGACAGAAGCAGATGACTGTCTTCGGAGAGACATGTCAGACTCATGACAGCTAGGTCTCAGCGTCCTCCAACACATTATTTTCTACATATCTTCTAGAAACGTATCATTAAAAGCAAGACAATAAATGGCAAAGATATGAAGAAAGTAAACGTATTTGAGTTTCGTCTAAAAGAAATGTAATGTGGGAGAAAATACGTTTCTCGCTAAATGTAATTGAGAATGCAGTTTAGTTCTGTGGGAACGTCATCTGTAGGAGGGTTGCAGTGTCTACCACAATGAGGCAGCTCAGTGGGCCGGATAGGCACAATGTGAGCTGATTGGTTAGACGTACTGACTCAGTACTTTGAGGCAGAATATGGCGAGCACCTTTGCAAAGTGGCACGGAAGATAAAAAGAAAATGAGTAGCCCACTTAGCCAGCTGTACAATTTGACTAAATCATAAATCAAGTGTGGCTATTGTTGTTTTGGCAGTCCTTGTGAGGTCTCCACGTGCAGGACAGGCTCTAAACCCGGTGCCGCTCTGCCATCCATCAACAGGACTGAGTGATGGGAGACTCTGGCGTTAAAGCTCCAGCCTTTCATTGTTCGTACAGTAAGGCTGTGTTTACATCGGCTTGTGTCTGTGCTGTTGGAGGATGAACATGTCAGTTCATTTCTTTATATTGCCATGTCAAACGTTAAGGGGATTTACAATGTGTATAACGGACATACGTGCAGCCATTCAACAGATGTATAGGGTTAGGGTTAAATGGTTAGGTAAAGAGGTGATAATCAAAATATAACAATACAAACAATTATACAAAGATATGTATACAAACAATGTAAACAATATTGAGTATAAATGCAATAATTGTATTCAGTTATTGTTGTTGTTGTTTGGTTTTTTTGTTTTGATTTTCATTAATTTCTTAGGGACATTTATTTTAAATAGCATTCGAATGTTTCACATTAGGATTTTTTTTTTATATATTATAACTTTAATTTTAAATAATTTGAACAGCATTTCTTTCTATTATCTTTCCCTGATGACGTTATTTATTTTAATTCGTTTTTGTGCTGCTCTAATTCTAAATGATCCCTCGGGAACAATACAATGTTCATATATATTAGGGCTGTCAAGTTAACGCGTTAATATTTGTTGTAACACCCTAATTATTTTAACGTGCAATTAACGAATGTGTATTTGTCCTCGGCCCGCCCCGTAGTTTCAGAGCCCAAATAATTGACGTTGTTGTTGTTGTTGTTAGTTGGATGGTGGGAGATTCTTGCGAGAGATATGGATACAAGACGTCGATGTGTCCCATTATCACATCATATCACTTCATAATATATCATATATTTCCTTATCTGAGTCAGCTGAGCCGTATCTGGCCGTGCAACACTCACAGCGTCACAGACTGTATGCAGAAGTATTATTTTAAGCAACACATTAAGTTGAGGAAACACTCGTGACAAAATGTAATGAAAGTCAGATCGTGTTTTAGACGGGGCAGTGATATCATAAACCTGTTAATGTACGCATTCAAACACGTGTTCTGTTACCAGCTGTGTTCACCTTGCAGGTGCAGCTCTGAGGCTTTGATCCTGATCAAGTGTTTAAGTCATGGATGTTTAAAGTTTAACTTCTTCATATTTGAGCATGGGCGTCGCAGCCATTATATGAAGGTGGGACAAGTCCCCCCCACTTTTTCAAATGATTAGTTTCGACCCCCCCACTTTTACTATTTGGAAAGTCCGTGAATCGGTCTCTCCACTCGCCGCACTTTGTAGAGTGCTGTGTCAGTGCTTCACTATCAAATCCATTCCACTTGCTTATTGAGAGAATGCCCAAATCAATGAAACTCATGTTTTCACTGCTACTTTGCACCAAGGCAGATTCTCCCATAGCGCGTGCATGTTCAAGGAGTGTTGCCATAGTTGGACAGCTCAGATCTGTTGTATGAAGCGATGCCGGTAGCGGAGGTAAGGCACACACACCAAATGTTCAGGACATTGTTAATACAGCGAAAATCAAAGCTGACGATCTCTTGGTTTGATATGTTTTCTCCCCCAGACAACATGGACATAAGAAAAAAAAATTCAAAGAAGAGGAAAGTAAGTCATCAGCTGGTAGCAGTTAATCAGTTAACAGTGATGGCGGCGGAGTCTCACTTCTGGAGAGGAGTTTTGTCTTTGTGTCATGATAGAGAGACACAAATACTGAATAGTTCAGATGAGAAAAGGCATAGAAATGCCAGGTTACTAGTATTTATCATGTAAACAGGGAACATGAATAACCCGATCTCTCTGTGCTCATGTAAACACCATGATGTCCATGTAGATGCAGTCAGTGTGTTTTACTGGAGCCTCAGTTCGATAAGAGATTATTTTCTGAATTCCTTAACTTCGGTACTCTCTCTCAAAATGGTAATGTGCATTATGTTTTAATTATACTTCTTATCATTCAGAAGCTTTTTGTGTGTGCTTATAGGCAATTCCCATCCCAGTATTCAGTTAACTATTTATTTTCTGTGCACATTACATAGACTAGCTAATATTCTACCTACTGCTTGGGACTTTGAGTCTTCAAAATGTCCAATGTCACAGGCTGGGACTTACTTTAGAGTCAGTTGTATTTGCATTCAGTAGACTTGTTATGATTCAATGTGAAAGAGTATACTGCTCAATAAATAATGATCACTTCACCACCTCTCTTGACACCTAGGCGCTTGAGAGTGAGTCAGAGGCAGAACACAGGGACAGTGGAGAGAGGTCCGTTGCTGAGGTGAGTGATGAAAGGGAAATGACAGTTTAGAGTAAATTGTGATGTGGACTCATCCCAGAATGTTAAGGAAATCAGTGGGATATTGAACAGGAAACATTTCAGTCAAGGGGCATCATATGACCAATATAGACGGAAGAGCAACATTTATTTGAACATTCAAGTCAATGATACCATTCCGAGGTGAACTTAACATCTGTATGGAGTCAGATCAGTCTCAATATTAATAAATGCTCACAGAAGGAATCACAAATGTATTTTGCGATGTATATATAAATGACTCTCCACAACAATATCTCTCAATGCACTCACAAATATTTATTGTTGTATATAAATGTGCAAAAAATGGGCATTTAAACTGCTTTTTATTAATTCAAAGAAGGCTCTGAATTAATAATCAAATATGTTTCCTTTCTTTACTACTGGATGAAATTACAAAATGTACCCATCATTTTCCTCATGCTAGTATAGCCACATAAAAGCCACATCAAACCACCTGTTGAAATGCACCAGAATACAGGACATCTATTTTTTTTTTTCGTGGGGGGGGGGACCCCGACACCCCCCATTAAAAATGTCCCCCCCACATTCCGGATGCTTCCTACGCCCATGTATTTGACTAGTATTAAAGTTCACTTTTCATTCAGGAAGTATGACGCTGCGCTGTCAGTGCGCTTCTCCATGTCTGTGATTGGTCGAATGCTCCAAATACCACCCCTTTCATGTGAACGCGCAACTAACTAGATAGGACACGGCTGGCTTGAGCGATCCACTTGATAACCAGCGTCGTAGTACCGTTTAGCGACAGCGCGTATGTTTTGGATTAGGCCAACCGGCTAACTCAAACATATCCAGGTTAGGTTGAACCGGCTTCGTAGTTTAGGCCCCTGGACACGGCGTCTACGAGCAGCAAGCTTTCAACAGCAAGCTTTCAACAGAAAGGTCAAGGAATACCATGATCATAACACCAGAGGGAGCTCCACAAATCATGTGAAACCCAGATTTGGCACAAAAAAGGGGGAATACACGTTTCGAAATTATGCCACATCAAGGTGGAACGCTCTTCCCACAACTGTAAAGGAAAGTAAAACTTTACTTACCTTCAAAACCTCTCTTAAAGAGCACCTTCGGGGGAGAGCATTGCAAAACTGGCCCCGGTAATGGTACAAATCTCAACCTGTCGTCCAATGGACAGCTTCCCCCCCCCATCTATGTATATACTATGTTACTAACTGTATATCTGTAGACTTGGTATGTCTTAAATGTCCGGTTAGGATGTATTAGAACGAAATCTAAAATGAAAATTGTAAATAAGCAATCTGTATGTAAAAAGCCACCTGTATGTAAATTGTAAATAAGCCATCTGTATGTCAAATATGTCTTATATGTCTTAAATGATATGATGAATTGGAAATGGGGGACCCTGATGTAAACAAGACGAAAGTCTTTCTCTGGTCTGCATCCCCTTAACAATTGTATTTTTTGAGCTGTACTGTACTGTACCCAATATACAAGCTGTTAATAAACTTTTCAATCAATCAATCAATCAATCAATCAATCAATCAATCAATCAATCAATCAACAGCGATAGCTAAATGGGTGGCGGTGGCTACAGCTTGCAGGACAATTAACATTGTGGAGGACGAGGGACTGTGTGAGATCATTCGGATCGCATCCAACGTGTCGACTGCACATCACAGCGCATTATTGGAGAGAGAGAGGGAGGTTGTTGTGTTGAAAATATTCAGGAGAATATTTGTCCTTGTTCCAATGATAATAAACACACATTTGCATAAAGCATATTTGTCCACTCATATGTTGATAAGAGTATTACAAACTTTATTCCTCTAAGGTACATTTAGAACATAAAAAACATGTCTATTAATTTGCCATTAATCGCGATTAAATATTTTAATCGACTGACAGCCCTAATATATATAATTATAATTTGTTTTGTTTGTGAAAACTGTTATTATGTTCTGCTATTAGTTATTTTGGCCCATAAATAATTGTTTTCTCTTAATATAAAACCAAGACAAGAAACCTTAAGCTTAAAGGAAAATGTTAATAAAAAGACATACATTAATAATCTCATTCTACGCAGTCATTGAGAGCTGCAGTGGTGTTGGAAACATTGTTATTGCTTTCAGTGCAGACTCTATCATCGAGTATTCCCATGACCAAACCTTAAGGGTGAAATATATGAATCTCGCTCAGTCGCAGATGCTCCTCCCTGTCGCAGCAACACATGGCGGAGAAGTTTGCCAAAGTTTGCACGTACTGTAGCTGGCTTGAATACTTTATATTCCTTCCCTGAGTGTGCATGTGGGCGTGGAACAGCTGTGAAGAGACGAGCCTGCAGAATGTGTGCACAGTTTCCCCCACGCCCCCTCATGGCTTTCATTCCCTGCACAAGCTGGAAAGAAAGTGTCCATCAGAACAAGTCACTTTGGACTTCAATCAATCAATCAATGTTTATTTATATAGCCCAATATCACAAATGTTACATTTGTCTCAGTGGTCTTCACAGTGTGTACAGAATATCAGTATGACAATACGACACCCTCTGTCCTTAGACCCTCACATCGTACAAGGAAACACTTCCAGAGAAAACCCAGTTTAAAGGGAACATGGGAGAAACCTCAGGGAGAGCAACAGAGGAGGGATCCCTCTCCCAGGACGGACAGACGTGCAATAGATGCCGTGTGTAAATTGAAAAGATAATACATTTGCAACATAGGTAGTCCAAATGTTTGGAAATGCATGTGTGTATAATAGGAAGATGAATCCACGAGGATATCCATCCAGGACCTATGATCCAGGACCACAGCCACGACTCAAGATCCAGCGCTCGCGATCCAGGACACAGGACCGCAGGATCATCCATGACTCCGGATCCCAGCGTATATAGACACCAAAAAGAAAGACATTTGGGGAAGCTGGGTTAATCGGAACATGAGAGTACACGGGTATAGACAGAGAGAAGGAAGAAGTAAGATGTCCCCCGACAAACTAAGCCTATATCAGCAAAACTAGGGGCTGAATCTAATCAGCCCTAACTATAAGCTTTATCAAAAAGGAAGGTCTTAAGCGCACTCTTAAAAACGGATAGGGTGTCTGCCGCCCGAACACAAACTGGAAGCTGATTCCACAAATGTGGAGCTTGATAAGAAAAGGCTCTGGCTCCCATTGTACTTTTAAAGATTCTAGGAACAACCAGCAACCCTGCATTCTTGGGTTAGGGTTAGGGTTAGGGTTAGGGTTAGTCTTGTCTGTGAAGCTACGACTCCTCCCATCCTGAATTAGTGGGGTGACTTTCCTTATGTGCACAAATCAAATTCTGGCATTAGCTGTGGACAAGGGCAGGACATCTTTGCCATCTGCAGGAAGTGATAGATCAAAGCTTAGAGTGGGATACGGACAGCCTTCTGAACAGATGTTAGAGAGCACTTAGTGTTCAAGTCTATTATATATATTGTTAACGGTTTACCAAGATTGCGTGTTACAGATTTGTTTAATTGTTTCACTTAATTTGAAGACTTCCACAAGAGGTTTTGTCTCTTGAAATTCTACTTGTTTACAGTGCTATGCAGATCTAGAATATGCCCGATGCTAGCTGCTTGTATTTAGGGATGGATATTTCTTTGGTGTATGTCAAAAATAAAAACCATCCCACCAGCAATCTACTCTTTCCTTTTGATTACGGGTAACCCTGAATCGCAGACATTTCAATTGTTCATTCTTTGAGTCTGATGCGACTGCCAATCTCTCTGTATAATCATCGAAGTATAAATTGCATTTTGAAGTGATAAAAACAGCAGTTTGCAGCTTGCATCTCTCTCTGCATTTCTTCTTTGTTGTTTCTGAGCACCCTCCTGTCTCCACCAATCATTGTGTTGTATTCTAATTTCTCTTAACAGCAGTGAAGCTGAAACGGCAACACATCCTCACTCCCAGGTCGGCCTATGTTGACGTTATGTCAAGTCCCCTGTCGGCTTTTTCCAACGCAAGGGGGGGGGCCTTAGCGTCCATTTTCAACGCGAGGGGGGGGGCCTTGGCGTCCATTTTCAACGCAAGGGGGGGGGCCCTTAGCGTCCATTTTCAGCTTTCCGGGATGTCCATGTGCTTCTATGGACGCTCATGGAAGCACGGCATTCGTTTGTGTCAACTGCCCTTAAAGGCAATGAAGACACTACACTACCCAGAATCCCCAGCTATCGTTTGGACTACACCATGTGCTCTGTTTGACAAACCCCGTGATAGTCCTCAAGCTCTGTGATTGGAGAGTGTGCTCCGAGGGTTACCGAGCCTCGAACAGCACTTGAAATGGGATGGAACCACGGCAGACTGTTCAAAACTGGATTTGAACGGGTCCACCGCGTCCCCCCTCCCCCACCCCGTCCCCAGAACTACACATGCTGGCTATTCTGTTTCGCAACATGTTCTCTATGGCACGTCTCTACTGGGAGTTGTAGTTTTAAAAGACGTTTTCGTATTTCCCATAATAAGAAGTTGCCAGTATTAAACTGTGTACATCCCTGGAGGTTTAGGGGACAGGAAACACTCACATTTAAAACATATAATTAATAAATGGGTGGAAATTGCTGGTGCCCATAATGGGCAGTATTAATATATATACCCACACGCCAGCTAAGGTCAGAAGAGCTTTATTTAACAGCTGGACTTATGTTTGTGACCCCTCCTGTTGTTAATTGATAACATTACATTACATTACATTAATTGATAAGCCTGAAACATGCACTTGTCAAGGTTCAGAGGCACATTTTGCAAATATGGCAGTAGCCATCGATCAGCTTAAGATAAGATATACTTTATTGATCCCAAGTTGGAACATTTGCGTTACATCAGCATGTGTAACAGTTAAATATGCAGTGGTGTTTATTTGAAAATCAGTTAGTATAATCACACAAATTCTGTGTTTTATATTTAACAATTCTGTGTTCTTTATTTATTGATTGTTCAATACCTGACAAGGCCGGAGATGAAATATCTGCATACATCATAAGAGTATAATACATTATGTATAATATCAGTTAAAATAAGTGCTTCAACATAGTTAACATTGCTGGAGGTATGCACACATATTGATAGATGTCTTGTAATGCACTGTTGAGGAACCTGCGACCCAAGTTTTTCATTCAGTGCAGAACTACACCACAGTTGTGTAGGCCTATATGATATGTCAATAAACCTTAGAACATCTTGAAATCTTGAACGGGATGTGCAAAATAGTCATTATATACAGTCTTTTATTAACTATTAGTAGAGAATAACGAGTAATGAATATACTTTATAGGGATCGTATTAATATCTAATAATAAAAATAATAAAATTCAATAACATGCTTTAACCACCAGGTGTCTCTTTATATCATCTGTGCACCTTTATGGTGTAAATACAGCCTATCTACCAACTGGATCAAATATAAAAGTGAGCCGAATTAGTGTTGATACGGCAAGGAGACGTATTGTGTGAAAAGAAATGTAAGATGTTGTTTAATGGCTGATATATTTATGATCCACGTCACGTTTTCAGTTCCTCATGTTTGTCTTCTCATCAGGGCTCTATAAATACAGAACTACGGCAGATATGTAATATTTAATGCAGCCGAACCGTGTATTACAATGCCTTTATGTGATGACTTTCAAAGAGAAAAGCAAGCACACTCGGAATAAGGTATTATTTTCTTTTCTTTAAATGTTTTCGGTCTGTTTCCGGTATTTGTTAATGACGATGTGCTGTGAGATGTGAGACTGGAATTGCACAGGGGGAAATAACGTATCTTTAGATGCGGATTTTGTTAACTAATATGTTTGCGCTGTGGACCAACACTATACATTGACGGGGAAGGGGGTAGCAATAAATATAACACCATTAAACAGTTACACAACATAACAGAAATAATATCGATAGCAGCGTCCCTAGCTACCACCTTGGTAACAATGAATACGTTGGACGCAATTTCCTGAAGTAATCTTCGTAATAACTAGCAAACTAAAGATCATGTACATCCACTGCACACATAATCTGAAATAACAACTCATATTTCTCGCATCAAATGACATCAAAACGCATTTTAATGGCCAAACTAACTTTAAAATAGGCATTTTACACCCAGAATAAAACGAAGTTCGGCCATGTTTTCTTTTTCTGCAGGGAGAAATGATAGCTGGGGATTCTGGGTAGTGTAGTGTCTTCTGCCATCATTTACTCCGAAAAAAGATTTGTTTCTCCGAATCGAAGGGGAAAAATACAAAAGCATTGCACACAATTTAAACCAATCAATGTTGTGTAATTAACAAGGATAATCTGGTGTTTTTTAGTCGATGAGTAGTGCAGATATCACTGTAAAATCAATCGTCAGTAAGGGGAATATTTACTTCCAGGTGTACAATTCTCCGCTATCCAATGAGAATGGACGCTCACATTGCCTTTAAGGGCAGTCGACACAAATGAATGCTGTGCTTCCATGAGCGTCCATAGAAGCACATGGACATCCCGGAAAGCTGAAAATGGACGCTAAGGCCCCCCCCCTTGCGTTGAAAATGGACGCTAAGGCCCCCCCCCTTGCGTTGGAAAAAGCCGGCAGGGGACTTGACATAACGTCAACATAGGCCGACCTGGGAGTGAGGATGTGTTGGAAACGGAGAGGGATCATTGCAAAAAAAAGAAATGCATGATTTAACGATCAGACTTGACAAACATCCCTGATTAGCACATTCGAACATGCTTTCGTCCTACATGAAGGATGAATATGGTTACCATAATACCTGATAATCACCTGGATAGTACGGCATGGCAATGTTGTTATAAGCTTGTTAGCATCCAGCCAAAAGCCCTGTGTACTCCTACTGAATGTTCAGAGAGAGTCTGTTATCTGTGTTCGTTATTCTCGGGTCCAGGAGAGAAGCTTTAAAAAGGAGACTAATTGAGTCTCTGAGGGTGTTCAAATGGTTACTTTAATTAAAAATATGGCGGTAATGTTACAAACAGGAGATGTTCAGGTCAGATAAACAGCTGTGATCTGGCGCGGCGCCGAACCCCTCTGGTCCAGCTGTTATTTATCCTCTGCTGGCTCCTCCCTGCGGGCCGGCTCTCCACGTGTTAATGCCCGTTGTTACGTTAAACAGAGGATTCAGAGATTGTACATTCAATATATACTTAAACACGCCTCTTCTCCGTAGGCTATATTCTCTTTCATCACTTTTCATTTAACACATTGTAAACGCTGTAATCAATACTCTGAAAAATACAGAAAATACTTCACGGCTGGTTTGGTTTCCGGTCGTCCCGGATGTTGTCACATGCTACCCACATCTGTAAACAATAACATACTCAAATAAACTATACCTTCATTTAATATTTAATGTAGTGTTGAAATCAGTAGGTTTCGGTGTGCAACATCATATCATATCGCTGCTAAATTCACCTCTATAGTAAATGGTATATTAGCCTCATGCTAAATGCTAACCGGAGATGAAAGATTTTCAGAATAAAAGCTTGACTAGTTGTGCACAAGAACTTCTGGTTTTTCAGAATAAAACAGCATTTAAACTGACGGTATGTTTAAGGTACTTTATGCCATTAAAAACATTGATTTTAATTTCTAACAAGCACGGTTTTACTTGTGTTCTTCTGAAACACACTTTGGGAAGGTTTTCAGTGAAATAATATACAAACAATTATCGCACATAATATCATTATATCATATCGGTGTGCATTTAACCAGAGATGTCTTGATGTGAATTAATTGGCAGATTGATACCGTTTGCACACTCCAATTTACTTCATTGAGAGATGTTATAATATTTTACAACAACTATAATATCGTTTTCGTCAGTGGTTCTTGTGGAAAACAGTGGAAGAATCTGCTCTGCGTGTCACCCTCTCACTCGGGGAGGAAATAGGACATTCCTCCTGCTGGCTCAGGCCACAGAGGAAATGGAACAATATACTTCGGAAATAGCAGGAGGCGGTCATCGCAGTGAAGGATTTGATTGGTCCTGGAGATGTTGACGTAGTGAGGATGGAAGAGGGAGCACAGAAATACCTTTCTGTCTCTGTGCTGTGAAGAGCGATCAGAACAGATGTACCACGGGAATACATCCTAATCCTTTTTCAAATCAAAACAACAGAGGGATTTGTTTAAAGGCACTCCCAGTAACCGTACTGTACATATGTAAGGTTCTCTTCAAAGCAAAGAGGACGCGACTTATCTGATGAAGTAAAGTATTCTGAAATAGAGATCTGATTTGTTTCTTATCAGCAAAGCAGTCTGATGTAATGAACTTATTCAAACTACAAACCATAAAGGGAACATATCAGATCAGATAGATGTCAAAGTCAAAGATAAAACATATAACCAAAAGCATCCATTTAATGATAATTATATATAATAATTATCTGATTAGCAAAGCAAACTGGTGTTATAAATGGACGCTTATATGCTCCCATAAAACTAAGAACTTGCTTCATATGCTGGATATGCTGCCCCTACTGTGACATGTTTACATGCTCTAATAAGGTAAAGTGAAGTAAAGTCCAAAATGTAACAAGAATATATGCTCCCATAAAACTAAGAACTTGCTTCATATGCTGGATATTTGGCACCATATTTGCATACTCTATGCAGTTAGGGTTACTCTGTTTTGATCGAGGCGCTGCTCGACTACAACTGTGGGAATTTGGCAGTCAGTGGCGACCGCATAAAACCACAAAGTGTGAAGTGCTGGCATGAATCTGACCTGCAGTAAGATTTTAAAGCCCACAAACAAGGTGTTTAAGTGTCAGAGGTACAATCTCACATTCATTTTGCTGTTTAACTGCTGGATTTTAATGACGGACAGAAACAGTAGGCAGTGTTAGTGTAGTATCCCTCAGTGTTTAATTCTCCTGGAATGTGCTGCGTTGCGTGTGTAAGGCCATATTCGGTCTGTTGTTCCTGATGGGAGTTCTTTGGACCATCCCTTAATCTCTAGACTGAAGTCCAAAGGTTGCGTCCAAAGATGTTGACGTTAAGGCCCGAAGACTTTTGAAGGGGTTGGGTTGGGGTTAAGGTTATCAATCAATCAATCAAAATACTTTATTTATCCCAGGGGAAATGTGGTTTTGTGACAGTTGCACCATATTAAAACATAAGTTGACCAAAATGTGCAAGAATACCTTCTAGCCACTGGACTGGACTGAGGCAGGACACAGGTGAAGACTCTTGGTGAAGACATGATGAAGACTCAGACTCATGGTGAAGACATGATGAAGACTCAGACTCTTGGTGAAGACATGATGAAGACTCAGACTCTTGGTGAAGTCTCATGATGAAGACTCAGACTCTTGGTGAAGACTCAGACTCTTGGTGAAGACTCATGATGAAGACTCAGACTCATGATAAAGACATGATGAAGACTCATACTCATGATGAAGACATGATGAAGACTCAGACTCATGATGAAGACTCAGACTCATGGTGAAGACTCATGATGAAGACTCAAACTCATGATAAAGACATGATGAAGACTCAGACTCATGATGAAGACTCAGACTCATGGTGAAGACTCATGATGAAGACTCAGACTCATGGTGAAGACTCATGATGAAGACTCAGACTCATGATGAAGACTCAGACTCATGATGAAGACATGATGAAGACTCAGACTCATGATGAAGACTCAGACTCATGGTGAAGACTCATGATGAAGACTCAAACTCATGATAAAGACATGATGAAGACTCAGACTCATGATGAAGACTCAGACTCATGGTGAAGACTCATGATGAAGACTCAGACTCATGGTGAAGACTCATGATGAAGACTCAGACTCATGATGAAGACTCAGACTCATGATGAAGACATGATGAAGACTCATACTCATGATGAAGACATGATGAAGACTCAGACTCATGAAGACATGATGAAGACTCAGACTCATGATGAAGACTCAGACTCATGATGAAGACTCAGACTCATGATGAAGACATGATGAAGTCTCATACTCATGATGAAGACATGATGAAGACTGAGACTCATGATGAAGACATGATGAAGACTCCTACTCATGATGAAGACATGATGAAGACTCCTACTCATGATGAAGACATGATGAAGACTCAGACTCATGAAGACTCAGACTCATGATGAAGACATGATGAAGACTCAGACTCATGGTGAAGACTCAGACTCATGATGAAGACATGATGAAGACTCATGGTGAAGACTCAGACTCATGGTGAAGACTCATGATGAAGACATGAAGACTCAGACTCATGATGAAGACATGATGAAGACTCAGACTCATGATGAAGACATGATGAAGACTCAGACTCATGACTCAGACTCATGATGAAGACATGATGAAGGCCTCTGTGCTGTGCAATCCTTATCGTTCCAAACTGTCCGGAAGCAATCGATGGAGACTGCCGTGGCTCATTGTTACGTTCCCTATTAGGCTCGGGGAACTAAAGGGAAGAAACACAACCAGATTGGTATTGGTATAATTATAAGTGATTTATTTTAAGTAGCAGCCGTAAACAAAATGGAAGGCGTGCAGCCTGAACAAACAAAAGGGCCTAAAGGGCACAGGTTGACAAATAACCAAACAAAGGGAGGACTCTTAAAAAGGAGTCTGTGTACATACAAAGAAATAACTCACACTAAATAAGGAACTAAACAAAACCTCACTTTAAAAGTGGTACAGACTAACAGAGGGACTTTATACAAAACACGCAGCTAAACTAAAGGCAACAGTCACAAAAACCTAAGCTACTCTAAGCACTAAGTAAACTACTCTAACCTCTAACTAAGCTAGGCTCTACTAACACACTAGTTAACCACTGGTTACACATTTGCACACAAACGAGAGCAACAAGCGAGAGGCCTCCGCTCACACAGCAGAGCCTCCAGAGCGGTGATAGTCCGCAGCCTTTGTACTCCTCCCCAGCAGGTGTGCGCTGGCTGTGCGCTGCGATTGGACGACGTCAATCCAATCACCATCTTCAGAGGCGGACCAGGAGATGGGCAGCCAATGATGTTGGAGCAACCACACAGCTCATTTACATAATCACACACACAGCTGAAAACACATTACTGAGCAGACAAACATCAACCGTAACACTCATTCTTTGTAGTATATTTAGAAACTGTGCCGTATGAACAGGGCTCCGCTTCTTGACATGTTAATACCGTCCAAAATAAAACTCTGCGCCTTCCTTTGGCCATTTCGTCTCAGTCCCTCCCCTTCCTTATATAACTGTCACGGCTGGAGGGCAAGGTACACAGGACCCACATGCAGAATATCCAAATCCAAAATGCTTTTATTGCAGAACTGGCAACAAAGTAAAATTAGGCAAAACTCAAAAATCCCTCCGAACAAAAACCTTCCAACAACATCAAGGATCTCCCAAAGACAGACAGAAAGAACAGAACTTAAATGCACACAAGACTAATCACACAAACAAGACACAGGTGAGGAGGGAGGAGAAGACACAGGGGCACCAGGTGAACACAATCAGGTAATCAGGTAGGAACACAGAGACAGGAAGCAACAGGCAAGACGGGGGGGGGGGAACACAGAGACAGGAAACCAAAGACAGAACTAGACATGACAAAAACACAACACAGACAGATAACAGCTGATCATCTGATCGATCACAATAAATCCAAACTATTCTCAGACAATTTAATTTACTAGAAATTCAGAAATCGAAAGAATATATCAAGACCTAAGAAAATTGTAATTTGTAATCAAACGTTGTTGTCAGTTAGGGTTTGGATTCGCCTGAAGGGATCAGAACACAGTATCTAACAACAACTCGAACAACTTTGACTTGTAATCTTAGTCATTTTAACTTCTTTGCGACGGTGGAACTGCCTTTCCCGCCGAACTGTTCATTGAAGGACCCCAACACTGCCAAAACCAGTTTTACCTCCTGATCCGATACCTTCCCGAAGCTGACCTTCTTTTTGAGCCGAGATACTGAGTAAGTAAAGAGCAAGGTGTTCAGAAACCAATCTTAGCTGAGTTTCAACATGTTCGTATCTCTCCTCTGCCGGATCTTCAGAAGTTGTATTTGAGAGAAGTATAATGAACAAACTGTGAGCAATATACCCACTGGTCCCGATGTCCCCAAGCTTCAAACAGCACCTGCTTTACACACAATACATTGAGACGGCGAATCAGAACATTTCAATCGTTTTTCTAATGTAGTATTTTGAACAAGGTGTTAAAGTGTAAAAACATGCTCCTTTCTCCCCCACCTTCATCCATCCTCTCTTTATCTTTCGCTGCATGCTATCTAATAAAACAGAAATGACAAGACCTGATATCAAACTGTACAGGTACTCTCGCACATCCTGCAACATAATAACTTCCTGTACCATAAAAACCTGCCGCTCGTGCTGTATCGGAGTGCTGGATAAACTACTGGCTCCACATCAATACGCTCAGTGGGTAGCCGCCTTCAAAACGCCGTATTCTCACAAATTACATAAACAAATTGTGAGTGACCACGGGGGCGTCAGTTTAGACAGCCAATCAAAACAACTCTGCATGAAGTCAGAACCGCCGGGCTGAGTTCTCGCACACATGGCCGCAACACTTGAGCAGATATCCAAACAGCTCGTGTGCCACCGTGTCACCTCTCTGCGGTATTGACATTGTAAAAGGACCTTGTAATACTTTCCCCGAGGTTGAGCGCTGAGCTCCCGGTGCACTACGGCTCGGTGAATCCATTTGAGGCCCGGCCAGCACTCTGTTTATATCAATATCGCTGCAGCCACGTACATTTGCTGAAAATGAAAAATGAAATAGGGTTTTTGTGTGTGTGTGTGTGTGTGTGTGTGTGTGTGTGTGTGTGTGTGTGTGTGTGTGTGTGTGTGTGTGTGTGTGTGTGTGTGTGTGTGTGTGTGTGGAGCATTTAAAGAGCGGCCTCGTGGGAACAGAGGAGCTGAGGAGAGTTGAGCCTCAGGGAAGCAGCAGGCCATGCAACAAGACAATTTCTCTTCTATAGAAAGCATAAAATAAGTATAATACGTATATGTATACATGAGTATATGTCTGTTGATTGTGTATATATGTATATACACATTTTTCGATATATTTGTATTATTTATTGTGGGAAACAGTATTTGGATCTCTCTGTCTGTACATAGCAACTGAAGGATTGACAATAATGACAACAAATACCCGAGAGCAAATCATTGTCTTAGGGATGCCCCTCTTGGTCGATTAGTTGATTTACTAGTTGTTTTGTTTTTGGTTGACTGACATTTATTTAGGTGTTTTTTAATGTTTAAATATTTTGTTATACTGAATGACTTTTCTAAAAAACTTGCGATAATTACTTTGATAAAAACAAGACTTAGGGTGTGTTCACACCTAATAGTCCGCTCTCTGCTGTGCACCAGACCACAGTTTGTTACATTGTTTCATTTGTCTGAAGGTTCGGTTTGCGTTCTCACTGGCAAAAACTCAAAGGGACTATAAACTTTAAACACAAGTCATGTGCACGGAAATGCTGTTCAACCATTGGTCAGACATTAAGGGGGTACAAACGCAAATCCCGGCAATTTCTAGCGGAGCCTCCGCCATGGAGCATCGGCACTTTCGGCAGGTTATTCTCATGCTGCTGTTAGTCTGGAGATCAACAGACATGATTATATAATCAAAAAACGTCCGTTAAAAAACATTATTACATGGCTTTGTTGAATACTCGATTCTGATTGGTCAATTCAAAACACGTGACACGTTTTGAATCCAGAACAGACAGACCGCTGTCAAGGATTTATTGACCGTTGTTAAGGACGCTCACATCTGCACAAAGAAGTCCGTTCGATTTAACTGTATACAGTTTGGCTGAAACTAACTGACAAGACAAGAGCGACAAGAAAACAGCGAAGAAGTAACGGGCAGAAACCCTCCTTTTTACGCAGCGGTCCAGACATAGGTCAGACGGCGACACATATTCAGTTGCCAGTTACTTTGTCATTAGGGCAGGGATATCTAGATACTTTCCAAGGTTTGACATAATGAATTGTGCTACTTTTAAAGCAAGCAACGATTTTTTCAAATCTGTAATCAAAAAGCTCCTCAAAAACGCTATCGAAGCAGTTCCTGCCGTTGCTACGTTAGTTCAAACAGTAACAACGGACTATTTTTCTTAGCGGATGCATGTACATTTAAATACAATTATTTTTTAAATCAATAAAATAATTTTCTAAATCCACAAAAGCATTTCAATTAATATTGGGAGTCATGTCGTTACTTTGTTGAGAATGTGGCCATGTAATAAGCGGCATAATGTGCAGCAGCGCGGTCTTTATGGGGAAAAGAACACCTTCATGCCGATCTAGATCCCTCCGCTTCACGTCGGGCTCCTGATCAGCCTGTCGGTGTTCTTTTCCTGCTTATCCACGAGAGACGTTCTGCAGAGGAGGGGTGTTTCACCGACGACAGGTGTTCTAACTTTTATGTAGCTGACGGAGAATTTTTACTTTACACGACACTGTTCAACACTTCATTCTGCTTTACTCTTTAACTAAACAACCGCGGATGTCTTGAAAGACTCTTTCGCTAAAGATTTTTGAAGATATCCGCGTTCTTGTGACACGTACATACTGCGCTTCCTATGTTTTGGTGCGGACTGCATTCACACCAGCAATGAACCGCTCCAGAGTTCGCAAGCAAGCGCTCCGAGACCACCTATTTTAGCGGACCAGAGTCCGGTTGTTGAGTTCACTTCAGAGGTCTCGGACTGCGTTCACACCGACCCAAATGAACCGCACCAAGCGGCTAAACGCACCAGGGTTCGATTCAACCGGACTATACAAGGCAGGTGTGAACGCACCCATAAAGGTGGGGTAGGTAAGTTTGAGAAACCGGCTCGAGATCGCTAGAATTAGAAAATACACAACCGGAACAAATCTGCCACTTCCTCACAGAGCCCCTCCCCCAACACACACGGACGCCACATGACCAATGAGGGCAAGAGATAAGTCTGTGCACAGGTGGAAGGCTGACAGGCAGGTAGGCCATCCAGTTACTTTAGCCGGGCCGGATGATTGGTCGTGCTTTTTACAGTGCCACGGCTTCCACTGATGATGTTTCTTTAATGTATTTTGTGTCAAAGCACTTCAGATATTCATTGCTGTCGGGATGTTAAGAGCATTCCATGGAATATAACAAAAAGTGTATCTCGAGCCGGTTTCTCAAACTTACCTTTAAGGTGACGCTTTTGTATGATTTTTAAAAAACATTCTTGGCGAAACTCTGTTTAGCAGATTTGGCAATACACTAAACCAATCGATTAGTCTCCAAATGGCGATCTAGCAGTGAAGACTTTTTGCAGTGTTAAGGGTTTAGAGACTGTTTTACAGGAAATTTCTCTACATATTTTGTTCGTCCTTAATCTGCATATGTCTAGCTGATTATTTCTCTAACTGTAAGCATTTAAATACAAAAACCAATCGATTAGTCTACAAAAACAATTTGTATTCAAGACATTTCGTAAGTCAAGCACAGTCCTACATTGTATTTTATATGTAGTTAGATGTTTCTCTCGTGCATGCAAGCTCACTTTTGCAACACACCACAGTTAGGGTAGACTAACAGTCCGGATGATTTTAGTCTAAATACGATTAGAGCCCAGCCTCCCGCTGCTGATTTGTTTATTTGTCAATGCAGCATTATAAGGTTTATCCGTGGAAGTATTTGGAGACTTATTTCATTAACTTTTGGAACAACCTATTTATTTGGGCTAATCTAATTTGTGAACTAAAGTGAGCCTGAGTAAGCAAAAAAACAACAGTTATGAATTTCCCTTCATTTCAGAACCAGCCGAACGGGCTAAATGCATCAAGATAACGGAACGCTATTTATATCAAAACGTTAGTGTCACATTACACACATTACGGGCTGGAGGGTGTCCTCTTGGCAGCCGATGGGCAGATTCGTGCTGAAGGTGCATCTCTCGGCTCTGTGACACCGCTGACAATCATTCAGGACTCATAACCGCCTGCTGACACACCGCCCAATTACTCAGTCATATCCAGGGTGTGTGTGTGTGTGTGTGTGTGTGTGTGTGTGTGTGTGTGTGTGTGTGTGTGTGTGTGTGTGTGTGTGTGTGTGTGTGTGTGTGTGTGTGTGTGTGTGTGTGTGTGTGTGTGTGTGTGTGTGTGTGTGTGTGTGTGTGTGTGTGTGTGTGTGTGTGTGTGTGTGTGTGTGTGTGTGTGTGTGTGTGTGTGTAAGTAAATGTGTAAGGGTGTGAGTGATGGATAAAGTTTCAGGAATGACATACATGTGGGCAAGTATGTGTAGACAAATGTGTAAATGTACACAGTGTGTGCAGCATGTCTGTCCGCAGGATTCTGTATGTGTAGGCGCATCTGTGATGGATCAAGCTATCCCTGGAATGACATTCTTGTGGGCGAGTCTGCCTGTGTGTGTGTGTGCGTGTGTGTGTGTGTGTGTGTGTGTGTGTGTGTGTGTGTGTGTGTGTGTGTGTGTGTGTGTGTGTGTGTGTGTGTGTGTGTGTGTGTGTGTGTGTGTGTGTGTGTGTGTGTGTGTGTGTGTGTGTGTTAGAGAGAGAGTGTGCATGATGGATCAACCTATCTCCACAGAGGCAGGATGACAAAGGGGCTGAAGACGGGGTGAAAATGGGAGAATGTTTTGCCGCTGTGACCGGAGTTCAGATGTGTTTTAGCTTCTGAAAAAAGGAGAGCTGAGAGGGAGAAAACTTAAGAGGACTGTTTCTACAAACAAAAAAGGTAACAGAGGTTATCGATGTTATCCATTAAGATTCTGAAGACTTATTGATGTCACAATCCAACTTCATCCAGACCGGTTTGGATTGGTGAACACAAGTAGGCACCATATTATGATGACTTTCAGGTTCATATTTGAATATGTTGCCTCTGCTGGGACACGTTCACATGCTTTAATAAGGTAAGGTGGAATAAAATCCTAAATGTAACAAGAATAAAATAAATCAAAAGAACAGATTCGCTGAACAGTGATACCACAGATCATCCAAAAAGCTCCGACAATTGAAGTGAATGTAAGACGTGCCATCTTAGCATTGTATTTCATGACAAAGTCTCCATTTGAGGAAATGATCCCATCCCCTGAGGCCTCAAGACTCCTCTTATTTGCCAAAATCAAACTCGGGTTCAAGTAGGGTCACTGCTATGGGGGAGGTTTCTTTCTGAGACGAATGGAAACTGAAGAGCAAATCAGAACATGTCACTTGAACGTCAGCCAGCAGGTCCTCTGTCAAGAAAACCTGGATCCACCAATCGATGATCGGTCCCCTTCATCATCTGCCCTGACATCACACATTAAACATCAAGGCTCCTTACACTTGTTGGCTTCACACTGCTGAACACAACATATCATCAATTTACAAGCACTTTAAGACGGACAGCGTTTGGGCCAACTGTTGTTTCACCAGGTGAGAGTTTCTGGCAATAAGGAAATATGGATCAGGTTTAATTAACATGTGAACGCCATGAGGTAGACTTTGAGTGGAATATGTGCAAATATTTAAGGGTTATTGAAATGGGAAAACATTGAAGTCTTTTTAAAGTGGACCTATCATGCTATATTTGAAACATATATTGTAGGGTCATACCCATACAAAACATTTCTGTGAAGTTTTTTTTTCAAAATACCAAACAGATGACCCGTTGTAGCCATGCCTCAAACTGCTCAAACCCCTCTTTTGAAGCCCTGTTAGAGAAACGCGGATCTTGGGTCCTTAGCTTTAAAAAGAAAAAAAGAGGAGGCGGAGCTAATGCCTGATCAGAATTCTACCGAAGTTAAATTTCGTTGTGATAAAACGCCATCCTGTTCTAAACCACATCAAGGATTATTTCTGAAACAGTATGGAGCTCAAAGGCTTTTTCTCTTGCGGGTTTATCACAAGGTGAGTTCCTTTATTATTTCCTGCTTTTTAAACATGTGTGCTCTCCAGTACAGGTGCTAACGTAAACAAAGACGAGAGTAAGTCCAAAACACGTCAGGCATTGTTTCTGATAGCAACTTTCTGTGGGTCCACCGCCGATTTGACGTCACATCGGCAGCAAATCTGTATCAGCTCTGTTGTAGCCCCGTTTTTAAAAGATTTGGGTACGGAGGAAAAGAGAGAGGTTTTATTTTCTGACGCTGCGTGAGTTCCCCGACGCACCGGGGACACATATTGATGTATTAAAGACATCACAAAGTGCATTTTGCATGATAGGTCCCCTTTAATGAAGAAAATATGGCTCTTGGAGTTTCCTGCCAGAGGTTTGGTATTATTTAAGGCAGTAGAACGTAACAAGGTACATATATCGAGCTAAGTGCTATTTTTACATATTATACTTTACTTCAGTATTCTATTTTATGTTACACGTACTTCTACTCCACTACATTTTGGAGGCAAGTATTGTACTTTTTACTATGCTCTATTTATTAAACACTCATAGCTACTTTGTACAAATGAAATCATAAAAATGTGGTGCAATATTATTTGTTGATATACTTCCGTTCTTCTACTTAAGTGACAGTTTCAGTTCAGGATTTTTACATGTGATGGAGTATTTTAAGAACATAATAGTTCTGCTTTTACTCAAGTAAAGGACCTGAGTACTTTCTTTCTTTTTTAAAAAGTTTTGCAGACTATCATTTCAAAAAATACTTTTCACATCAGGGATTTGCAGCGCTGCCTTATACATGTCTAAGTCTTAAGAGCTACACTGCAGACATATTGAGAACGAGTTTTGTTACAGTGGTTATTATGGGCCAATTTAACCAAAGTCTATATCCTCACCTGCTCGAATGAATCTCACTGCTCGATGTTTCCATGTTTTCATCGATTTTTTTCACTAGAAACTTTAAATGTAATATCAAACCTAATCCAGTTCTCCTTCTCAAACTGTTTGGCCAGCCGGGCTCTGACACAGACCAGATGCTGCAAAAGTGGACGGATGAACATATGCAGGCTTCCATCTCTCCCTCCCCAGGGCGAATAAACGGGAGGCAACCCATCCGGAGATCTTTTTTGCGGGCAGTAAAACACTCTTAAGCGAAGGAGCCCCACCAGGCCACAGCTGCTGTCATTACAGAACATGAACTAATTGATTGGAGGGCGCACCCGCTGGTTGGGGGGGTTTAGGAATAAGTGAGGGACGGAGGGGGAGACGGGGGAGGGGAGGGGGAAATTGGAGGACGAGGGAGGTTATGTGGGAAGTATTGGAGTACAAATAGTTTGTTACTGTATTTAAGTACATTTTTCTGGTATCAGTACTTTACTCCTCTACCTTTTTTTCTGACGACTTTTTACTTTTACTTCTTACATTTTGAACACAGTCAGGTTATTATGCTGTGATTCCTCTGTCCGGCCTTTGCATCTGTTTCATCCTTTACGGTCAATATTAGCTTTACTGTTAGTTTTAATGAATTGTAAAATTGGATTTATATTGACAACTAATTTATATTGTATACATCTGTATTTTGATCTGTTTTAATTGTTAGTGTGATAGGCTTTATTAGGTGTTTTAATGTTTGTTGATGTATTTATATGTGTACCTGCCCAGGAACTGCAGAAATGAGCTTTCATCTGACAACTCTGAATGTGTCCCCTGAACTAAAATATGTTTAGCTCTAAAACCTGACTCACCCTCGGGTGACATGTTTGAGTCGCTGCCGTCCTGCGAGCAGAGGTGGGAAGTAGTGGAGTACATTCGTTACTGTACTTAAGTGTTCTGGTATCAGTACTTTACTCCACTACTTATTTTTCTGACAACTTTTTACTTTTAGTTCTTACATTTTGAACCCAAATACCTGAACTTTCTACTTCTTACATGTTGAACACAAATACCTGTACTTTCTACTTCTTACATGTTGAACACAAATACCTGTACTTTCTACTTCTTACATGTTGAACACAAATACCTGTACTTTCTACTTCTTACATGTTGAACCCAAATACCTGTACTTTCTACTTCTTACATTTTGAACCCAAATACCTGTACTTTCTACTTCTTACATGTTGAACACAAATACCTGTAGTTTCTACTTCTTACATGTTGAACCCAAATACCTGTAGTTTCTACTTCTTACATGTTGAACCCAAATACCTGTACTTTCTACTTCTTACATGTTGAACACAAATACCTGTAGTTTCTACTTCTTACATGTTGATCACAAATACCTGTACTTTCTACTTCTTACATGCTGAACTCAAATACCTGTACTTTCTACTTCTCACATGTTGAACTCAAATACCTGTACTTTCTACTTCTCACATGTTGAACTCAAATACCTGTACTTTCTACTTCTTACACGTTGAACTCAAATACCTGTACTTTCTACTTCTCACATGTTGAACTCAAATACCTGTACTTTCTACTTCTCACATGTTGAACTCAAATACCTGTACTTTCTACTTCTCACATGTTGAACTCAAATACCTGTACTTTCTACTTCTCACATGTTGAACTCAAATACCTGTACTTTCTACTTCTTACACGTTGAACTCAAATACCTGTACTTTCTACTTCTCACATGTTGAACTCAAATACCTGTACTTTCTACTTCTCACATGTTGAACTCAAATACCTGTACTTTCTACTTCTCACATGTTGAACCCAAATACCTGTACTTTCTACTTCTCACATGTTGAACTCAAATACCTGTACTTTCTACTTCTTACATGTTGAACACAAATACCTGTACTTTCTACTTCTTACATGTTGAACTCAAATACCTGTACTTTCTACTTCTTACATGTTGAACTCAAATACCTGTACTTTCTACTTCTTACATGTTGAACCCAAATACTTGTACTTTCTACTTCTCTCATTTCCCAAACAGCTGGTTCCTTTAGTCTGAATGTGTGTTTGGTGCGTGATCATTATTCTTCAGAGTCACTGCGTGCCTATTGGTTGGAACACGATCCGTGTATCCATCACTTCCTGGTCTTCTCTAAAGAAGAGGGACCAATGGAAACGTTGTCATGTTGCCGTTGTTCAGCATGGAAACATTCATTAGCTAACAATGACATTACTGTTCTGTTAATATAAAGGGAGGTCAGGTACTCTTTAAAGCAGCTGCTAGCTATGGGTACTTTTTACTGAAGTACATTTCAAAGACTCTTTACTTTCACTTGAGTAAAGAAGTTTAGTCAGTACTTCTACTTTCACCAGAGTATTTTTAAACACGAGTATCTGTACTACTTGAGTAAAGTAGTACTTGCCGGTCAAGTTCCGCATAACTTACAAAGTCCTCCTCCTGACCTACAAGTCCCTCCATGCCCTTGCCCCCCAGTACCTATCGGACATCCTTCACCCACATGCCCCACCCCGGAACCTGCGGTCCTCAGACTCTGGCCTGCTTACCACCCCCCGCACCAAACTGAGAACCTTCGGGGACAGAGCCTTCAGTGTGGCAGCCCCCACCCTCTGGAACGCTCTCCCTGCGGAGATTCGCAACATCCCCACACTGGACGCCTTCAAAAGGGCCCTCAAGTCCCATCTGTTCACCAAGGCTTTCGGCCCTTAAATCTATCTGTTGTTTTGTCTGTCTGACCTTTGTTTTGTTTTGTTTGTGCTTGCCCTATTCCTGTAAAGCGACCTTGGGTCCCTTGAAAGGCGCTATAGAAATCCCAGTTATTATTATTATTATTATTAAAGGATGTGTGAACTTTTTCCCTCTGTGACGGGACGTGAAAAGGAGCAGGAGAAGGATGAAATGTTGTAAGTGAGGACGTTACTCATCAGCCATTACTCAAGTCACACATCAGTCCTCACAATGTGACCGGGCGTAGGTGTCCAAATGAGGAATTGGTCAAGCGTCGCGGGTGGATGTACGTTCTGAACGATCTGCGTCATTATTTGTAGCCGAGTGTCAATGGTAGACCCCCAGTACTTATAACAACAGAGGATTGATGTTGTGTGAGAGGGGGTGGGGGGCGAATACATCAAGGCCAAACAAACATTCGACAGCGAGATAAAACTGACGTGTGTATTCTTTCTGTACAATGTGGTTATGTTTTGTTGGCATGTGCAAATGAAAGTGTCTCCTTGCATACATACTTTGTCTCAACCTTCAGCATGTATCTATTGTATTGTGTTTATTGTGCACACTGACATGTGTTTTGAAAACTGTCATGTCTTGAAATGGCTTATTAAAACTGCACTTTTGCTCTCTGCTCTGCTGCTCCTATCCATTACATCCAACCCTTTCACTTCGTTTAATTTCAAACCTTTATTTATCCAGATCGGTCCCATTGAGATCATAGATCTCTTTTTCAAGGGAGACCTGCAGCATATAGGTTCCACATGAAACATACAACAATAAAGGACATCATACATTATATTTACAGGATACATAGTTATAGACATTTACAAGTGCCCATTGTATCAGCAAGCATTTCATTTAGCCTAGCTTTAAAAACATGCAGAGGAATGAGATTGCTCAGTTTAAATTCTTGCTGAAGATTGTTCCAAGCAAGTGGAGCTGCGCACATAAAAGCTGTCTTCCCTGAGACAGTCCTTGCTCTTGGCACATCTAACAAGACTACATCATGTGACCTCAGACAATAGCTGCTTGCAACTCTCTGTGTTATCAGCGAGCAGATATAATACGGGAGTTTACCCAACAAAGCTTTATAGATAAACGTGTACCAGTGACTGAGCCTCCGTACAGAGAGTGATGGTAAACCTGCCTTGGCATACAGTGTACAGTGATGAGTAAATGATTTACAATTTGTGACAAATCTCAGTGCACTGTGATACGCAGCATCTAACTTGTTCAGGCAATAGGCAGGTGCATTCATATAGACCAGATCACCAGAGTCCAGCACAGGTCAAAGGTCACAGAGCCTTTTCCTGGCCTCCAGCGAGAAACAGGACTTGTTCCTGAAAAAGAAACCTAGCCTAACCCTCAGCTTTTTAAGCAGGTTATTGACATGAAGTTTAAAAGAGAGACAATCATCAAGCCAGATACCAAGGTATTTATAACAGGTAACCACTTCAAGTACTTGTCCTTGCATAGTAACAATATCCAAAACAGGCTCTGGTGTCTTTTTAGCTTTTGAAAAGAGCATTACCTTGGTTTTCTCAACATTTAAAAGAAGCTTTAGTTCAGAGAGCTGAGTCTGAATAGTGTTAAAAACAGGCTGTAATTTAACACCAGCCTCCTGAATGGAGGGACCTGCACAGAACATAACGGTATCATCCACATAGAAATGTAAAGTAGCTTCATCCACATTTTCACCTAAACTGTTGATGTAGATGGAGAATAAAAGTGGACCTAAAACAGAACCTTGAGGAACACCATTAGCAATGTTTAACCACTCAGAAGACAGTCCATCGAAATGAACACATTGGGACCTTTCAGAGAGGTAGTTCACAAACCACCCACTGCAAGGCTGGATATGCCAATACTGAGTAGCCTCTGCTTTAAGATGCGATGATCGACGGTATCAAACGCTTTGGAAAGGTCAATAAACAGAGCTGCACAACTCTGCTTATTATCTAAAATACTCGCCACATCATTCACCACTTTCATCGTGGCAGTGATGGTGCTGTGTTTCTTTCTGAATCCTGACTGATGTTTAGACAGGATGTCATTTTTACATAAAAACTCCTTTACCTGTTCACTCACAAGTCGTTCGAGCACCTGACAATTTAGAGATTGGCCTATAATTATTTAAAATAGTTGCCTCCCCTCCTTTCAGTAAAGGCAAGACATAAGCTGACTTCCATACTTTTGGAATTGTGTTAGTACTGAGGGAGAGGTTAAAAAGAGTAGTGAGAGGAAGAGCAATAAAATCTGCAGCTATCTTTAAAAAGAAAGGTTCTACGTTGTCCGGACCAGCCGGCTTCTTAGGATCTAGCTTGGTTAAAGCTTCATGAACAACATTGACAGTAAAAGGAGTAAAACTGAAAGGGTTTTCCAGACCACGTTGTTCAGAGTAACGGATTGTGGTGTTCACAGAAGCAGAGTTAATGACAGAATCAAACAGAGAACCGCAGGACACAAAATGCTCATTAAAGCAATTTAGCATAGTAGCCCTGTCCGATAGCTCATTACGGATCTCACCGGTGGATATCGATTTTATGGCTTTCCAAAATGTCCTAGGTTTATTTAGGTTTTCTGTGGTAACTGACAGATAGTACTTCGACTTTGCACTTTTGACATTTGAAGTGAAGCTATTCCTTAGCTGCCTAAAACGCAGCCACTCTACCTCTGAGCCTGATTTCCTAGCCTTTGCCCAGGCCTTGTTTCTCTCATGAAGGAGACTAGACAGTTCAGCAGGAAACCAAGGATTGTCTCGTCCCTTAACTCTAAATGTACGCAGGGGTGCATGTCTATCAATGATCTCCATAAAACCAAGATAAAAATAAGACCATGCGGTTTCTACATCAGCAAACAGATCGATTTTACCCCAATCAAACCCAAACAGATCATGCACAAAACCCTGCTCCACAAAATGTTTTTTGTCTCTCTTTGTGATAATGCGAGGTTTAACCTTTTGGACCTTAGTGTCCCTAATTGTGGCTACAACACAGTGATCGCTCAGATCATTTGCACATACTCCCACAGATGAATATTTATGGGGAACATTAGTTATAATGAGATCAATTAGGGAGGATTTATTAGGGGACTTAATGTTAGGGCGAGTAGGACTGTCCACAATCTGAGTAACATTCAAAGAGTTAACCAGTCCCAGTTAAAATCTCCAAGTAGCACTATTTCATTGTAGTCTAGTTGCGATAAAAGATTTGCTAGTGAAGACAAGGAGTATTTGACAGCTGAGGGGGGTCTGTAACAGCTCACCACCATGACCTGTTGACCCTTTGCCACTTCTATATTTATGGCTAAAAATTCAAATTGCTTACTGATCGATTTGGAAACTAATGTAGTTATACTGAACTTATTCTTAACATAAATGGCAACGCCACCACCTTTATTAGGCCGGTCAGTACGATACACATTAAAACCATTTAAGGCAATGTCAGAGGCCAAAATAGATGTGTTTAGCCATGTTTCTGATAAAACAATGACGTCAGCGTCAGTCGAGCTCGCCCAGATGCGGACAAAATCTAGTTTACCTAACAGACTGCGCACATTCAAGTGGATGAAACCCAACCCAGACCTAGCTTTAAAATCAGCAGGAGTAGCGATCTGACTACTACTACTGGGCGGACCAGGGTTAGGTTGTACATTTCCTGATAATAACAACAACAAAACCAGGCATCTTTTCCTCTTAAGCGACACACATACATTGTCATCTAATTTAGAAACACCGGAAAAGTCTGCGAGAGTGTGATTAGAGCTTAAGAAGCAGTCCTGAAGAACCATCATCGCAGGAAAACAAAAAAGACAAACATATTTTGTCGAGCAGATTGTCTGTGACAAGGCAACCGGTAATTGTTTGAGCAACACATCCGAACCTTTGCAGGGGATGCCCACTGCGGGTGGCAGAACAGACCTGAATCCAGTAGACTCCTCAGAAGGACTAGAGATCTTCTCATAGTCCAAAACAGCTAACAAGCACAGCAGAATCCCGATATGGGCCATTTTCCCAGACCAGCACACAGTATCCGCGATGTTCCTGGAGCAAAATCATCACAGCAGTAAAGGACAGGCGAAAACAGCAGCGTGGAATCGCTCCGGTCCCTCCGTGGTATCCCCGGGGTGAAAGCAGGCCTCTGCAACAGCAGAACCAGGACAGGTGGAAAGCAGGCCCCAGCCATGGTAAAATCCTCCTCCGTACAGCAGCACACGCCCGGTGGAAGCAGGCCAAGCCCGAAGCGTGGATTCACTCCGTCTCTCCGCGACGACTCCGGGGTAAAAACCTCTCCAGTACAGCCGTATTTCTACAGGTGGAGCCGCTCCGTCTCTTTGCTCCGTCTCCGGAGGAAAAACACCTCAGTACAGCCGTACTCGACAGGTGGGAGTAGGCCCCTTTAATAGGGGTGACAATGAATTGACACTTTACCCCGTTCATCTGACGCTCATTGTTGTTTATTAATGTTGTTTAGGTTTGGAGATTGTCTCTTGTTGTTGTTGTTCTTCTTCTTCTGTCCAGCCATAGTTGTCACCAATGCTCTGTTTTGAGCCCCTTTTTCTTACGATGCAGCATCCACTGAAGGTAAGAGTAATCCTCGGACAAACTGTTGGTCTTTGGGGAGCCAATTTAGATTTCTTATCTTACATTTCATTTAGCTGACGCGTTTATCCAAAGCGACTTACAATAAGTGTCAATATCGAAAAGCATTGAATATTCTGTAAATCCCTGTGCTCTACAATATGGATCTAATTTTAGATCACCATCCAACATCTTTCTCAAACAATGGCCATGAATGCAAGGAGGCCAGCTGATGAAGACGAGTCAGCAATGAGATATAGGGTGTTTCTCAATGTCGAGTACGCTTGCTTGGTAGCACATGTCTTCCGAGTCACTTGCTTCAGAAGCGAGGCAAGAATACTTCCTGGCATTCGGAAAACGAAGAGTGGAACAGGCGAGCAAGTGTGCAGGTGTGCGTCATATGAGCCTTACATTCTCCGCCACAGATTTGGGGAAATTGGTCTGTTCGCAAAGCATTGTGGGAATTTTAAGACCGCGGAGTATACACATGTGCAGCCTCGACATTTATCGCTACGAAGTACGCCGGCCTCGGTAGAATTCCAAGTATGCTGGACATTGGAACAGTCCTTCGGCGGCACTCGATGACGTAGTATGCTTGAAATAGTGGCTCTGGAGCATGCTTCCTTGACATTGAGAAACACCCACTGTCCTCCTTCACAAAAACATCACAACATACGACAACAAATACACGCAGCATACATACTTATGTAAGAATAAAGTGCAGTAATTATTTCCAGGGGTAAGTAATAATAGGTATATATTTATAACATATATATCATTATTATAAATACATACCTATTGGTATTTATTACATTTTTTTCTTTATAACCCTGGAAATAATGACTGCACTTTATTCTTTATTCTTACATAAGTATGTATGCTGCGTGTATTTGTTGTTTTGATGGCACCTTTTTAAAAGGGAGAAGCTTTTCTTTCTTTCATTGTACATGTATAACAACATGAAACGATTCTATTCTATCTATGCTATTCTGTTGCAAATAGAAAATACTGAGATATTCAGTTTGTCAATCCAGTGACGAATGTGTTTAAAAGTCTCAGAATATGATGATAATCATAATATTATTTTTATAAAGCCCATTTCAAACAACGTTACAAGGTGCTCTCCATCAAAACAGAACACAAGAATAAGCTGGGTGGCCGTGGCTCAGTGGGTAGTGTGCTGGACTTCAAATCAGGGTATAGCAAGTTCGAGTCCCATTACACTTCACCCCAGATTGCTCCTACGGGGATTGTCCACAGTACTGAATGTATGGAAGTCGCTTTGGATAAAAGCGTCTAACAAGTGACATGTAATAAATTGAACTTATTTTTCCTTGTACGGTGTGAGGGTCTAAGGACAGAGGGTCTGAGGACAGAGGGTGTTGTATTTGCTGTAAAGTGTCTGTCTGTAGGCTATTTTTATTTTATGTACAGCACTTTGGCTCGAGCAAAAATCGTTTATAAATGTACTGTATAAATAAAACTTGATTTGATTTGATTTGACTGGAACTAACAAGCTAAAGGAAGTAAATCAAAACAACAGTAATACAACATACCTAAAATCACCTCAAGGCCATTTTTTAAAAGTTCGCAGCCCTGATCTCATCAGGCAGGTCTCTCCAGAGTCCAGGAGCCCCGCACACAGACATAAGGCACTGACAGGTTGGATACAGAGCCCGAAGCAAGGCCTCTCAGGGCTCTGTAAGGAAGCAATACAATCTAATACTAATAAGCACAAAGCAGCCCACGGAAAATACAAATCAAACCGTAACCCCAGACATGTCATAATTGAAATGTTATTTTTATTACGCACACAAGTGTCTGACAGCCTTCAATAAACATGTTTTAATTGAAATGTCACACATGTGTTTTTATTCTGGTGTTCCTTCCTAACAAATTGAATAATTGATGGTTAAAGATTGGATAAACAAATGTGTAATTACACCCTGGTGTGTAATGATAGTCACGGAGGATCCTCTTCATTCCAGAGGTTGTTGTTGTCTTACTCAGGTACCGGCTGGCCTTCTTTCAATAAGACGACAGCGTTGAGTCCTCAGCCAGCTGTGTGATTATGGAGTAAATGAAAGCCGTGATGCTCGACAGTATGTCAGCAATGCAGCGGCACAAAAGCCAGCACTTTGTTTGTCAGGTCTGCTGTACAAAGAGCATGAGTGTGTGTGTCAGAGCGGGATGAGCTGTGACCTATTTTGTATGTGTGCAAATGTGTGTGTATGCAATGATGTGTGTGTATCAGCACGTCCTCACAGGTAAATATGTAGCACTGCAGTGCATACCTGCCTGCAGTGCCTCCTCCTCTGCAAGTATCTGCCTGTTTTTGTTTTTCCTGTTTCTCAACGGGGCCGGCCGCCGACTCGAAAACACACACCTGTAACGCACACTCCCCGCCCACCGTCGCCTTTGAACTCGTTAAGCGATTGGATGTTTCACCGATGCGTGGGTGGCAAACTGAGCTATTCACCAAGACGGAAACATATCTGAGGTTTAAGCCTGATGGAACTTGAGCAGGCCGATGATGAATGTGGCTGGTTATTGGGTAACGCTCAACATACAGTGTGTTATTGTGCTTTCAGCCACGAGGCACTGACAGGATAGGAGGCCACTGGATGTGAGAGCTTGAAAGCAAATGGATAGTGTTCAGTACTTTACCAGGTTTTGTGACATGGCTTCACTACGGAGTTAAGGTCGCATGCATTAAAGACGTATTCTGTATGAATGCAAGTAATGACTGGGTGAAGAGTTGTAATCACTCCGTCCATTCAGCAGGTGTGAAAAGGTGTGCTTGTAAATGAAAATGTCCTCTTTCAAACCGGCTGATACTTACCTGCATCATGACGGAGTTACACAACGGGATTATATCATCAACCTTTTATCAACAGATGGAGGCATCGGTGATATGTGTGATCAGAGTGTTCTTGATAAACCTTATGATTTTTACTTCATAATCAGAATACTCTTATAGGAGGAAAAGTGGGTTTGGTGGCAGTTTCTCCATTGTAAAACAGTAAAGTTCTTAAATTATACAAATAGAATAAATAAATAAATTGGTTTTTAAACATTTAAAGTCATAATGTGCAATAATAAATTAAATCAACATATTTATATAAAATCAGAGAAGTTAAAAAATGTCCATTCAAAGTTAAACTGAAATGTAATTAAATAGAAAGAAATATATTTAGCAAAAGTAGCGATACCACAATGTCAAACGTATTTTTTTTAAATACAAACATTTTTTGTTTAAAATGTCTTAATTATAATACTAAGAGTAATTCATTGATATATGAGAAACACATATTACAAATGTATTATGCGAGCACCTAAACCTTAGTACAAGTACTTTAACACAGTATTTTGATATACTAAATGAGCTTCAGAGCAAGTTTTTGTCACCTCAGCTTTCCTGTGGGAAGTTCAGTACCACATCATGCAGTTTGGGACCCTCTGACTCGGGGGCTGCTGGGAGGGGGGGAGTTTTAGGCGCCTGTGCCTCGGGCCCATTACCTCATAGTCCCATCATGCTCTCTGTCAGCTGTTTCCTTGTGGCGTGTTTTCATGATGGTCCCATCATTACAAAAAAAACACGTCTTGTTACCAGTGATATAAACCATGAGCGAAACACATGTGTTATTAAATCCGGTCTTTACCTTGTAGTGAAGGTTCATATACTGAAAGAATGGCAAGTCAAATAAACAAAAATAACTTAAACAAACCTGCATATGTTTGTAAGACTGTAGTTTTTTATTTTATTTAGCAAAATGTTGAACTTTAACATTTTATCTTATTCTATTGTATACATAGATATGTGCCTTATTCCTGCATCTGTCTGTTGGACCATTGTGTGCATGTTATGCCTGAGACTCAACATTTTATTTGCCTAATGTTGTTATTGTGAATATAACTAAACTTTCAGAATCTTTTATATCTTGAAAAGTAAAACAAAACATATATTAAATACACTTTTGAGCCAAAATCATCCGTCGCTAAAGCAAAAACAAACGCGATTGACTATACACTGTGGATAATGAAGTATTTTAGGATTGGTGTGTACATGTCAGATGATCCGTCTCGCAGCCCTTCGTCCCGTGTCTCCGCCTCACACTCGGCTCCAGCCCTTAAGTGGTTAACAGCCATCTCGCTGACTCTGAAATGGCACAGATTGCCATTACTAAGGTTTTCTGGAGCCATCCCTTACCCTTTTAATGACAGCTGCTTCCGCCATTAATTCTCAATCAATAATGCAAAAACACTCAGAGCGAAGTCCATCCTGCCACAGCTTTATTTTCTAATGCTCTCCGAAAGCTAATGAGTCAGGCTAATTGGTCCGTCGTCATCATCGCCACTCAGGAGTTTACCAGAGGAAGTGGCTCTTTCCTTTTGAGCTTTAAAGAACATTAGATAAACAACTGGTTTCACTAAAGGACAACCTGCGCTGCCTCCTGAAAGAGAACTCTCCAAGGTGTCCACGGTTTTCATACAGAGCTTTCTCTTCTTGCTATTTTGTGTAGATTTCAAATGATTACAACACTTCGAAATGTGCATAGCAACGAGATCTGTTATGAGTCATGCACGAGTGTGTTTTAAAAGACCTCTGACAAGCTGCAGTGTTATTTGGGTGCATGGCACACAGGTTTACTCTTCTGATAATTGGAAGAAGATGGCATGGCATGGCATTAATACGAGTGTTACAAAGAATAAGAATAGTACCAGTTCTGAAATAAACTTATAAATGAACGTGTGGTAATAAAATAACAAGTTCAACATTTTAGACAAGCGGCTTGTTCACTTACTTGCAAAGAGGAAGACGAGAGGATGGATACCGCCCTTTGTCGAACTATGAGGCTAATGTTAGCAGCCGGTTAGCTTAGCATAAAGACATGAAACAGAGCCAGGAAGCTAGACTAATACCAATTATGCCTACTTTTCAATTGTACTTATTTAACCGTCCTGTTGTCTTCGTCCCCCCCCCCCCCCTCACTTTGGTGTTCGCGGTCCAATTTGACCGGTCCTGTTTTAACTGCTATTACATGAACACAAAAACCATTAATCATCACCACATTTCATTTAACCCCCTTTCAAACTGTACATATTGTATCAGAGTACTGGTACACATGAAGAACTGCAGTACATATACAAAGAACAGACACTGAACATGTACTGCGGGCCAGGTGTGATCCATGTGGGGGGAGGGGCACATAAGAGCGGGAAATGTATCAAAGTGTTCTGTGTGTGTGTGTGTGTGTGTGTGTGTGTGTGTGTGTGTGTGTGTGTGTGTGTGTGTGTGTGTGTGTGTGTGTGTGTGTGTGTGTGTGTGTGTGTGTGTGTGTGTGTGTGTGTGTGTGTGTGTGTGTGTGTGTGTGTGTGTGTTTTATCTGATCCGGATGGTTACTAATTCCTTTTCTTTGTGGGACCGGGAACACCACGGGTGTTACAAAGTTGACTAAATCATCCAAAATGCAATGAAAGCGGTGATCAGCCATTGTATATGTTCAAATGTCTTCTGTGAAGGATATCATGAAGCCTTAAAGGTGGGGTAGGTAAGTTTGAGAAACCGGCTCGAGATACACTTGTTGTTATATTCCATGGAATGCTCTTAACATCCCGATAGCAATGAATATCTGAAGTGCTTTGAGAAAAAATCCATGAAAAAATGTCATCTGTAGAAGCCGTGGCGCTGTAAAAAGCCGGCTAAACGGATTGGATGGCCTCCCTGCCTGTCAGCCTTCCATCGGGGCACAAACTTATCTCGTGCCCTCATTGGTCATGTGCGCTTTCGTGTGTGTTGGAGGAGGGGCTCTGTAAGGAAGTGGCAGATTTTCTCCGGTTGTGTATTTTCAAATTCTAGCGATCTCGAGCCGGTTTCTCAAACTTACCTACCCCACCTTTAATGCAATCGAACGTAAAACAAAAAAGTTATGATTGATGAAAGTAGCAAATCGGTCAGATTTGACCCGAAGACAACAGGAGGGTTAATTGTTGCATCTTTGAATAATTCGAAACAAAATTAGATCAAAAAATGTAAATGTATACTTTCCCCCCAGTTTCACTTGCACGAAATGCAGCACGATCCACAGCCCATTCATATCCATTTCACTTTGTGCACGGACTAATGCAAGAAACCTTTTGGGGGGTTTATTGACAACTGTGAGAGCAGTGGGTGGTTGGGTGGTTTTCATAGAGGATAATTCGCTAATAGGGAAAATAAACCATGAAGACATCTTCCAGGGAAAACAGATTCTCAAAGCCTGGTGAGTTCCTCAGCCAGATACACAATGAATGCACAATGTGTGTGTGGCTAAAGCAGCTAGCGTATCTCTTCTGCGTGTAATGTATGATCTATTGTAACATTAACGCCATAATACCACTCGATAGTGACTGGGAGGCTATTTCCTAATGGTAATTCACCTCATTTAGCAAAACACACTATGGGGCATTGTGTTTGTTTATGGTCACAGTAATGCATGTGGGAGTGCAGCAGTTATGAGAGATGAACTGGGCTTGTATTAGCCACCATCAAAGTGAAAATGCAATCATTGTGCCGTACATACATTTCCCCGTGAGCGTATTCTGCCCCTCCTTTCCGCTTCTGCCGATATGAGAGGGCTTCCCAAATCCAATATTATCTTGTAAAAACATGTTCGCCGATGGATTATCCATAAATCAAGCCGTATGCAATACCGCGGCATGATCGGGGTCGTGTAATCATCTCGATCATTTCAAACAAATAGTCCCTCGGCGGATCAATACAGCTTCGGTCGCAGTAGGCGAGAGAAATGTTTTTCTCCATGGATTTTGTAATCAGCGATCGCCTCTCCGTTAGATGGTTGTGTGTTTTTCAGTAAAGACTAAGTGCACGAGGTGACTAAACGGATGCCGTATTGAATTGTGCTTTAAATAAAAGGCCGAATGACCTTATTTGATGGAAGGACATGTCGGGTGGTGATTTGTGGACAGCTGTGACCGAAAGGTTAGAACGCCCCGATTTATGACTCAGAGTGTTAGGATTCAGCGCGGGGCTTTGTTAAATGGCCTCTTAATGGGAAATATGCACAGCCTGTTGTTGACACGATGAAAATGCAGAACATATCCCTTCATTACTTAAAAGTTGCATGATTGATTGCATGTGGGAAATCAATATCAACGTGTTTTATTTCATGTTTATTCGAGCAGGAAGATCTCAATCTGTGCTGGCACAATTCGAAGCACAAGGACATGTCACACCAGGAAGTGAGTTGAGTGAAAAAGCTACAATTAATTGAAACATCAAGCAAGAAATTAAACTTAAAACATGCAAAAGTCTTGCTTAGAAATGCTTTGTTGCAATAATAAGATTAATGTCCAGAGAGTTTCAGATTCTTCTCTCATCTGTCAGACAGCACACTCAGAAGGACAGTATATTTGCAGAACTAGTGTTATTCTCCTGTGAATACTTACGCTGGACCCGACTGCTGATCCTTTGTCTCCGTTCCAAGCTTTGTGATGAAACTCGCTATGTTACTTGGAAAATCATTCCTTTCATTACTTAATAGTTGCTCGATTGAGTGCATGTGGGAAATCAATTTCATCATCTTTTATTTTAAGTTTATTCAAGCGGGATAATCCCTAAAGATCTTTTTCGAAGGAGGAATTTGAAGCACAAGAAAACAGACACCAGGAAGTGAATAGAGTGAAACAACTGAAGAAACATCAAGCAACAAATCAGGGGGACTAAACTTGAACATGCTAAAGTCGTGCTTGCAGTAGAAAAAAAAAAAATAGTTTTACCAAAACTGTGCACAGACTATTTGAGTATGCAATAGACATACAGTTTTGTTAAGTAGGTACAGTAACCTTTGAATGACCTTGATCTTTGTTGCTCAATAACGCTGACGTGGTGGCGAAGTCGATAGGGACTCGGCTTGGCAACTGGAAGGTCACCAGTTCAAGTCCCAGCAAGACCAGGTGCTACCGAGGTGTCCCTGAGCAAGGCACCGTTCCCCACACTGCTCCCCGGGCGCCGTTCAAAATGGCAGCACACTGCTCCTAACACAGGATGGGTCAAATGCAGAGAAACAATTTCCCCACGGGGATTAATAAAAGTCCGTCTTAATCTTAATTGGTTCCTAAATTTAGCAAAAACAGGGAAAATAGGATTACCATCAGAACGTTTCAGACTTGTTCTCTCATCTGTCAGACAGCACACTGAGAATGACAGTCACTATGTGCAATATTATATTATATTATTAGTATTATTAATAATGCTATGATAACGTGCAATTACGTAACTGCCACTACGTTTTAATTTGCACTATCTAAATACTGCTAATAATGACTGCATTGATTGTGTGACCACGTTGTCTGTGGATGTTTAATTGCTCTTTTTGCCGCACTTTTAGTGTACAGTTGTGTTTATTGTATTTTGTTACTCTGGCACAACCATTTCCTTGGGGATGAATAAAGTCTTTTCTTATCTTATATTTGCAGAACAAGTGTTATTCTCCCGTGACTACTTGCGTTGGACCCGACTGCTGGAAGCTCCCACAGGAAGCTTTGTGATGAAACTCGCCACGTCACTTGGAAACTCATTCCTCTCGAATGGTTCCTCGTCATTCTGACTGTGCGCCGCCATCAGAAAAGACACTGGAAGCAATATTCAGGATGTGAAAACGTACAACAGTGTGTGGCACAACCAGCGTGCTTGTTCAGGTTGTTTGTAAGGCAAGGCAAGTTTATTTATATAGCACTTTTCAACGCAAGGCGATTCAAAGTGCTTTACAAAAAATGAAAGACATTAAGCATTAAAAAAAGAAAAGCTAATAAGTAAAGTAAATATGTTTGGGGGGGACTGCCAATGAACTCCCAAAATAATATATTCACCAGGTTACATCACTAGTTTCTGTTTTGAGCTTCATTGTCATAGTTGGTGTGAGAATACAAGTCTTTAGTACACTATGTGTGGACAATTAACCCATTATGTACATCTGAGAAAAGTTGAGCGAGAGATTTTAATCAGGGGACATTCTTTGTTTCTTTTCCCTTATGCACACGGTTGCCTTCTGCATTGTAACATTTGAATTAATGATGACATAATTTAGTTTGTCCAAGCATTAGTTTCATAAGCGTCTTTGAGCATAAGGAAAATCGCTGTACACATTTGTACATCTGTCTTCTGAGTGGTTAAACATTTCTAATGGTGTACCACAAGGTTCTGTATTAGGACCACTTTTATTCTCCATATATATTAACAGTGTAGGTGAAAATGTGGATGAAGCTACTTTACATTTGTATGCGGATGATACCGTTATGTACTGTGCCGGTCCCTCCATTAAAGAGGCTGGTGTTCAATTACAGGCTGTTTTTAACACTATTCAGACTCAGCTCTCTGAACTAAAGCTTCTTTTAAATGTGGAGAAAACCAAGGTAATGCTCTTTTCAAAAGCAAAAAAGACACCAGAGCCTGTTTTAGATATTGTAACTACGCAAGGAACAAAACTTGAAGTGGTTACCTGTTACAAATACCTTGGTATCTGGCTTGATGATTGTCTCACTTTTAAACTTCATGTCAATAACCTGCTTAAAAAGCTGAGGGTTAGACTAGGGTTCTTCTACAGGAACAAGTCCTGTTTCTCGCTTGAGGCCAGGAAAAGGCTCTGTGACCTTTTTACCTGTGCTGGACTATGGTGATCTGGTCTATATGAATGCACCTGCCCATTGCCTGGTCAAGTTAGATGCTGCGTATCACAGCGCACTGAGATTTGTGACAAACTGTAAAGCATTAACCCATCACTGTACCCTGTATGCAAGGGCTGGTTTGCTTTCACTAACTGTACGGAGGCTCAGTCACTGGTACAGTTTTATATACAAAGCCATGTTAGGGAAACTTCCATCTTCCATCTGCTCCCTGATCTGTCGGAGAATTGTAAGTGGCTACTGCCTGAGATCGAATGCTGTGGTTTTATTAAATGTGCCAACTGCTAGGACTGTCTGAGGGAAGCAGCTTTTAGATGCAGCTCCTCTGTCTTGGAATAGTCTGCACATTAAATGGAAACTGAACAATCTGGTGCCACTAAATGTTTTTAAAGCTCGGTTGGATGCTAGTCAATCGGAAGCTATTGGTACCTGTTCATGTGGATAATTATGTAAACGATGCTGTATGATGTCCTTTTGTTGTTCTGTTGATGTTTTTATGTTTCATGTGGAACTACTTGAGCAGGTCTCCCTTGGAAAAGAGATCAATGATCTCAATGGGATTTATCTGTATAAATAAAGGTTTGAAATGAAATGAAATGTATTTGTATTATCAGTATTATCTTCGACCACAGTTGCAATCACTGAAAGCTGTTCAACATTTCCACCACTCAGAACATGTAGCTGTTAAATAACTTCCAGCTGAGTGTGACACAAATCCTCCTAACATAACATTTAAATAATTTAGAGTTTTATCTCAGACACAGTGCGAGTGTTACTTCCGCCATAGCGCATGCAAAGTGGTATTGTAGCTGATGCATGTTGCTGTCACTCAGGCAGGTAGCTGGAGTTCAGTCAGGAGAGACGTGATGTATGGAATACGTGTTTACTATCGGTCACATTGTATAAATGAAACATGATGACAGTTTATAACAAGTGAATGAAATGGTGTTTTGGCGATTAGGCCCAGGTTTTGTAGGATATCAATCGGGAAGGGAAAGAACCGTTTCCGATGAACCCCCCGGGTCTAGACACTGGTGGTGGTGATAAGTGGTTAGGTCCGGTTGGAAGGGAGGAGGTTAAGCTTGGCCCTGAGCTGGAAGCAGGAGGCGAAGGGGTGGAGGAGGGTTGCGCGTTGACACCTGGAAGGCAGCTGATAGAAAAGGGGGGAGCGTACATAGAGGGATTAACAGGTGCGATAATTAGGCTTGTGAATGGAGGGACGTGATAGGTTGGCTAAGGAGTGGCGCTCCCTGTCATCTAGTGGAGGGAGCGAGTATTGCCATGCCGTGCAATACGGAGTGATAGGTCTTCCTGCCTGAACTTGCGCTAAGCTTCGTTTTAGAGACATCCATTAGATAAATATCCTCGTCGGACAGCGACCCTGGATTTATATCCGTCTTTGAAATGAATGGCACCTGCCGGAGCATCCATCAGGCGAGGGTGGGGTCAGTGCCTCTTCTTTGACCCTTCAGTGCTTCTGCTTTGACCCCAGTGTGTACATGTGGTCCAAGATCTTTTCTCTTGTAGCCTCAACCTGCCACATTCCTAAAATAATAATAATGCTCACATTAATACATATTAATAATAAGTTATGCCTTTAAAAAGGTGTACTTTACGCTAAAATGCATTTAGTTTGACCCTTTGTCTTCCCTTTGAACGAGTCTGTGTTTACTTACCTATTTTAAATCATGTTAAAACTGATGTTTTGAGACCATATAATAAAGACTATTGTGTCAGTGTGAGCGTGCTTTTAGCTTTTAGCTTTTAGCTTTCCCGTATAATACATGTTTATTTCTAGATGTGTTTGTAATATATATTTTAAATACTTTTTGTTTAGTGTCCGGTCCCAAATTCTAAAGCTTCTGAAAGCTTATCTGGTATTTTCATTTCTCTCTTATTTTGTATGATTGTGTTTTTGAACTTTCTGTGAATACCATGAAAGGGATTTGAGCAGGGCCGTCCCTACAGGCCGATCGTGCAGACTGCGTGGGGCCTCACCTTGAGGAGGGGGCCTCACCTTGAGGAGGGGGCCTCACCTTGAGGAGGAGGCCTCACCTTGAGGAGGGGGCCTCACCTTGAGGAGGAGGCCTCACCTTGAGGAGGGGGCCTCATCTTGAGGAGGGTGCCTCACCTTGAGGAGGGGGCCTCACCTTGAGGAGGGGGCCTCACCTTGAGGAGGAGGCCTCACCTTGAGGAGGGGGCCTCATCTTGAGGAGGGTGCCTCACCTTGAGGAGGGGGCCTCACCTTGAGGAGGGTGCCTCACCTTGAGGAGGGGGCCTCACCTTGAGGAGGGTGCCTCACCTTGAGGAGGAGGCCTCATCTTGAGGAGGGGGCCTCACCTTGAGGAGGGGGCCTCAACTGATCCGAAAATGCGGTGCACCTATGCGCTTATGCGGTGCAATTAGTGTGGCGCGGCACTGTTTCGCCGCTACGAGGCTGCACTAGTAGCTGGGCGTGTCTGAAGCTCGACCAACAACCAATCACATGAATCTCCCGCCCCTGACACACAAGCAGCGGTTTGATTGGCTAGAGCTTGTACTGGCATATGATTTGATTGGCTGACGCTTCCACCGAAAGCTTCAGAAGCTTCAAAAGTTGAACATTGCTCAACTTTTGCAGCCTGAAAAGCCAGGAAAGCTCCGCTCTGCTTCCCACAATGCAGTTCGGCGAAAAGTGACGTCACCCCATTCAGGGTGAATGCGTTGGAAACCGTTTTTGAAGCTGTCGAAGCTGCAGTGTGGACGGGCCGCTATAGTGGCGTGATGTTGACTTATTAGTTCCCAACATGTCATTTGGCAATTTAGAAATAATAATTTCAAATTCGGCCACAAGAGCCTTGTAAACCAAACAGGATTAAAGAAAGAAATGGAAACGGTTTCGTTGCCATCAGAATCAGAATCAGAATACCTTTATTAGTTATTTGTTACAGCAAGGAAAGAGCCAAAAACAGCTTAATATTAACCAAGAAGCTTGCTTAATATACATTTGAAACAATTACGCAATTTACTAAAAGTGTTGTTATACAGTATGTGTAAGGGTCTACTCGGCATCATGAACGTTATATAGTCTGACTATGTGTAGTTCTAACTGTATGGCGGTTGAACGTCAGGGAAACATTGCAGTACTCAGAAGAAGCATTTGTTCTGAGAGACTGACACCAAACATCTGTACTGCCCTTATCCTGCCGCCCGTAGACAGCAGATGACTCCAGACAAATACGAATACAGTCGATATCGGTTTGATGGATAAAAAGTGTGAAAGCTAGAAAAGTCGTTTGACAAAGAGGTTGACAGCCCCACACACACACAGATGACTGTTCCTGACAAGTACAAGCCAAGTAAAGTGTGCCATGTATCTTTCTCCGGGCCACCGTCTGCTGACGGAGCGAAACAATACGTTATTTGTATGAAATGTTTTTGGATTGAGTTTTCAAATGGAGCAGCCTGTCACTCAGAGGGCAGCGCGACACACTATACATGGCCTTCAAGCACTCTCACGCAGTAGCTTCTGTTTCCCCCTCACACACTGCGGAGTGTATCACAAGATCAACTTGTTTGGTTTGACAACATCATGTGACCGCGGAGGAAGCTGATTGTATCGTGCAGGCTCTGTTTCTGGAAGTGCTGCTTTTTTTAATGTCGCAGAAACCTCATGACTAACACACAACTCTGAGCATTCAATTGTGCTTTTATCAAATGTCGAAGAATCAGAATACTTCAGTACACAAGGGGGGGCATTGGGTTTTATGATCGTTGCTGAAGTTAATCATTACAAAAATTAAATTATATTAGTAAAATGTCGCAATTTCTTAAATACAACAGAATAAAATATTTGCATAAACATAAGAAGTAAATGTAAAAAGTACAATAGCTGGACATATTGAAATAAATACATTTGAATAACATATATTTATATAATCATAAGAAGTACAATTTTAAATCTGCAAAGTGCATAACAATGATACATCATTTTAAATGCCTCTGCATGTCAGGCCCCTTTCTACTTCCTCAACATCAATCATAGGAGAATATGTCACAAGATTATTTGCTATTAATAATATATGAGTTAATACAAAGCAACGATTCGAATGTATATATTAAAGATCCTTTACAGATTTAAAGCTATGCGTCTTTGCATGTCAGCTAAATAACTTACTGTAAGTCAACAATAAATCACTCACCGTTTTAATATGTTGTGTCGTTCCTCCTTCTTTTAACCTTAACATAATAGGGTTTTAAGTAATCCTTTAATAAAACATATGGGAGCTAAGTGCCACATGTTTTTCATTAAAAATAAGTCTTTGTTCACCTTCAGTCTAATGTTTCTGCTACGTTTAAGGCCACTCTTAAGTATGACCTGTAACTTCAATTTACCGACCAAAGGTTAGAGAAAATTGGTCAATTTTTCATGTTTTGCTGTTAATGTAAAAGCCCCTCACCCTCGACAGATGTGCTTCATTTCTATCTAATTGAACTCTGCCTCGCTGTGATTGGTCCCCCCGCTGCTTGTGAATGGGAACACTGACTGGGAAATGTCATTCATGTGTTTGGCTCTGGCTCAGATTAAAGGTCCCATTATTGTCGAGTGGCCTGCTGTTAATATCCCCGGGCACATCGCTCTGCGGAGGTCACCATGCTAATAGATACAAAACTATCCCATTACCATTTTCATGCTGCGCGAGCAAGAGCTTTTAAACACTGTCAAAGAGAGTCAGAGAGATTTGCTTTCATTAAAATGTACTGTATTGTTCCTGAAATTAAATGCAATGGATTATGCTTACAAAGAACACACAATAACTGAATGATATTCCAACCAGTTCATGCAACGTCATGTGTCTCCACTAGATTCAATCCAGGTTCTCATATGAAAATCGTTTAGTAAAATATCAGCTTTAATTGATCAAAAAAAGGACAATCATCGTGAAAAAAATAAAGTGGCATCCATGAATGTTAACTCGACATCAAAAGGACATATTGACCTCATTTCGGACATATTGGATTGAAACCAGAGCTGAACACAGAAGGGTAAACATTGAAATGGACGGTATTGATTGAATTACCGGAAACTGCCTCAGGTGATGAAGAAAAAACGTCGGGATGGCCGGGGTGCCAAAGTAGAGAGGGACAGAAGTCGACCACTGGCTGAACAAATGGGGAAAGTATACGATTACTTTGAGGGGATTTGATTAATCCTGTGCTGAAAAACATAAAAACATCACTTCCTATGTAACACACTTATCGTCCTCCATGAAACAGACATTTCCCACGGCATTCTTGACCACCATTGACTGACATTCTCTATCCATGCATGCATACTGTATAATGGCTGTTGTTGTAACAGTAAGTCAAGCAAACTCCATTACTGGAAACATTGGTCATCCATTACTGCGTGCATGCCCTTTGGCAAGAAATGGTAGATGGAGAAAGAAAATCTCTTTTCAATTGAACAGTTTACCGGCCCGTTACGAAAAATATGTGTTGATGTCGCAGCATTGATCCTGCGTTGAGATAAAGGACATTCACAAACAATATTTCATGCCTGAGGCTTCTCCACGGAAACAGCCAGCCAGCTGACAATTGAGCGGCCCGACCAAGCAAGGAGGCAGAGGCAGAACGTCCAAATGCAACCCGGTGTGGGCATTTATTAATCATTGGCACATGACTAACAGTCGTATTTAACAGCATCAATCATCCATATGACTGTCTCCAGCACTATCCCCTTCTCAATGAGCCTAACACGCCACCTTTTATAGGCTCAACAATTGGACTGTACCATCACAAGGGGTGGTATGTGCAAAGATGGTTATCTGAGAAATTAAAATCAATGTTTTATGGTATAATGTACCCTAAACATACCGTCAGTTTAAATGCTATTTTATTCTGGAAAAAAACGGAAGTTCTCAATACCAAGCTTTTATTCTGAAAATCCTTCATGACGACATCCGGGACTACCGCCCATTAGTATCATTAAAGTGGCTATTGACGCCGTTAACATATAAAGTTATGAAAGAGATAAGGAGGAGAAAAGGCATGTGGAAGTAAGCAATGAATGTAATATGTCGAAATCCTCCGTTTAACGCGATATCGGACACAGACGAACGAGGGGGAAGTCTCCTACGTCACCACAGCCCCCGGAGAGGAGGGGCGAACAGCCAGCAAGCGGGAAGGACGAAGGCTTGTGGGGTCTTCTGCACAATTAAAGAAAACTAAACATTACTTGAAAATAACAAACATCCATTAATTCAATTATACCTAATTAATGTTTAATTCATTAATTAGTTTCCCCGGCGACTCTTTACGGTGACGGACCATGGGACCGGAGACGGGAGAGCAGGTGGAGGTAAGTGTTAAGATGTTAACTACTGCCTAAATGACTAGAATCGCTAATCACCCTTTGTGATTGCCAATCCAGCCCCCCGACATTAAGGATGTGTTTCTCATACTGGCGCCAACCATTCAGTAAAACGGGTTTGAACGCCACACACGTTCTTGTCATCTTGCATACATCAAATGCTTCCTGTGCAATGTTTTACCGTGGAACAAATGAATATGCTTCGCCAATAGTGAAGCTATATAATACGTAACGGGGACCGTGATCTACGGCCCAGAGATCACCTCCGTTACATTACGGTGACGAAAGCTGCAGCAGATCGGATGTATAAAACATGTTTCTGGTTAATAATGCATTCGGATACAATAGGCTTGTTGTTGCAGCCGTTTTGAAACCATATGATGCCCAAAGGCTGGACTTCCTGTCTTAGTCAGCCCGTCACACTTAAGTAAGTAAGTATGTAAAATGTATTTATAAAGCGCTTTCCACAGACATAGTCACAAAGTGCTTGACATATCCCAAGGGGTCAGCATGACACAGAGTTTTCTAAGGAACAGCAGACTAGGAGTTTTACGGGAAAACTGTCGGCTCAATTTCCTGGGAAAGCCTGGGGAAATATTATGTTGCCTTAGATTCTCTGTTGATGTTTATTTGAGCAAGGCACCACACTCTGAACCATCTGCTGCCTTTTGTTAAGTTATTCTGGCCTATGAAAAAGGCCAGAATAACATTTCATTTTATTGTAAAAGACTGATATTATTTAACATTTTGAGATGTATCAAAGAAGAACGCATGTTATTATAAACATCGGAACACTTCTGCTTTAAACATCTGCCCTACGAGGATGGAAAGTACTTTCATTGGTCCAAAGATTACAGGCCTGAATTCCGATTAAGGATCTATCAAATGTCATTCTGGGTTTTGAAATAAAAACATATATATTAACCATAAATAGCCATTTCAAGTCAATCATAACTCAAAACAGGTGGGAGATATACTGTATATAACATTTCCCCAAAAAGAACAAGCTTTCATTCGGATCTACGATCGAGAAAATGAAATTCTGTGTTTTTAAAATAAACTATTAAAAGTAAATCATAACTCAAAAAAGGTGGGAGATATATATAACATTTCCCAAAAAAGCCGAAATTAAACCTGAAATTCTGTGTTTTAAAATAAACTATTAAAAGTAAATCATAAATCAACATATCAATGTTTTTCCATAGCAGCGAAATTCCCCTCGAATATTATTTGTTTTATTGCCTCGAGTCAAACCAAATTAAAAGAGCAACACAATGAGATGGCCTGTGATTCTCTCTGCCAAGCACGAGTTGAATCATCGTATAAAACAGAAAATAGCCAATCCTCTCCTCTGCCCAGACGATGATTACGCTCTTTCGATAGAGATTAATCACCCCCCACCCTTGCCTAATTTGGTTTATTCCAATTTTTGTGCAGGCGAGCATTTTTTTCCCCATCCTGCTAATCTCCTCAAACATTTTCAGGCGGACCGAAGGTATAGGCTGGTTTGAGTGATCAAGCTAAATTGCCTAAGAGGCCATTAATAGTTTATAGGGCCGGGCTGATGAAAGACAGGCAGGAGAAGGAGAGGAAAAGCTAATTAAATCAGTGTCGGGGGGTCGCCGGTGTCTTGGGCTGGCATGGTGGGCTGTAAAGATTACCATTATCACTTTCATTACCCCTGCTGATTGTTTAGAGGTGGGGAGGGTTTGGGGAGGGAGGGGCACCAAATTGCTTCGCCAACCCCATTTACAAACCTCTGACAATTTCCATTATCGCAAAGTTATGGCGCAGGGGGTGAGCGATTTCATTTCACAAACAATACTTGCCCACCCTCTGTTATATCATTGTCATGGTGTGTCTTATTTCTACATTACTAGACACATTATACAAACAGTTAGGACAACCTTTCATGTTGTTTTTGGTAATTTTAGATGATAATGCCTAAGTTGGTATTTCAGTCCATACAAAGCATTGGAAAGGTGTTGGATTGGATAAAAAGCCATTTATTTGTATGGACGTGACTTTTTGTAGAAATGTTAAAGCATTTAAAGAGACTTCCTCAAACTGCAGTTGCAAAGATAGACAGACACTAGTGTAAAAACTTTTTTTTTAAAGCTGTATTTTTATTAATCGAAATACCTAGCCAAAGCACTTACAATAAAAGCCAGCCTGAACAAAAATGGGTCCGCAACTCCGCATATGAATCGGTGAATTACTATTTAAGATAAAGCAGCAGTACTAAGTTATACTTTAACCACACACACACACATTTCTGGCTCACATACTGGGCCGTTCTTCCTCAGCATGGATTGCTCCACATGTTTCCACATATATCTTCTTTAGTGAAAAAGCCATGGCTTCAGCCACTAGAGACTGAGGTACAGATATAGATAAATCACTTCTTTATATATCACATAAACCCAGAACAATGCTATGTATAATTAAAAAAACAAGTGTTATTAAAGTTTGAAGTGTAAGGTTTGCCAATATGGATTCACATATGTCCCGCCATGCTTTCTAATCCCACTGCTTACCCACTGTTTGTCCAGCAATGTAATAACTGCAATGACATTGTTCCCACAGCAATCTGCTGTTCATTATTGGATGGCGGTGTGGGCTGGGCCTCTTGTAACTCTTTCTCGTCCACCCTTTCTTTTCCTTCCATGGATGAGTTTCTGCCAGCCTGATAGGTTTAACTCAGTGTTCTGCCACCGGGTTCGGCGAACGCACTAATGAGCTACGGAGACTGAGTGGCGCAGTGGGCTGTGCGTTGGTCATCGAAACTCGCCCCCGCCGCCGCTGAGTCAGGCCGTTGTGTCCTTGGGCAAGACACTTCACCCGAATTTGCTCCTGTGGGTATTGTCCACAGTACATGACCGTTACATGTATGATATATGTGTAATGTGTATTTGTAAAGTGCTTTGAGCATCTGGAAAAGCGCTATAATAAATGTAAAGAATTATTATTAATTTCTGAGTGAGCTGTGGCACGATCACCATGGAGACGCTTTGTGTGGAGGATGCCATCGCATATAGACCGGCATATTTTCAGTTTAGGGATCCATTACAATGGGAAGGCCATAAGTCTGTTAAACACCTGAACTTCTGAAAGAACATCCATAACATTTCTCTGTTTGCAATTTATATATATCAATATTGCAATTACTTGTATATAGACTATTCTGCATTTCTACCATATTATATTATATTTTATTTGTATTTTACTATTTTATCCGTGTTATTGTGTTGCACTGTTGGAGGAGCCTGTGACCAAAGATGTTCATTGTCATATCTACACTGTAGCTATGAACACATAACGATAAAAGCCTTGAAACTTGAATCTTGAAAAGTCCAACATAGGGTATCGGAGGCAGAACTGGACTGATGATGATCATGATGGTGGTTTTTTGTCGAAAAGCTGATATTCCAACCTATATGGATTATCCCAAATGTAGCACTTGTCGGTATTTTAAGGACCTCATTGTTACTCAAGCTTAAAAAGAGAGCTGTGAAACATTCAGTGTCTTTGAAAACCGAGGATATGATAGGTAGATTATGATATGATACCGATACCACAATTTAACTGAAAAGGCCAATTCATGGATGGATGGAAATAGCATAGCATTAGCATGTGTTCAGATTACTGGTTTACAAAGAGCAAACTGCAATATCTGATTGTGTTATAAAGCGTACATTTCACTTCCTGTGTCTGTATATCTTTGAGGTGTATACAAAGAATCATTGGTGATAACACAAAGTCACTAAACTGCATCCTAAATGAAACTTAACACATATTGGAAGACGTTTCAGGTGTAGGCAGCATTTATGTGTTTTGGACAGTAATGGAAACTTTCTCATTTTACTTTGCAGAGTCTTTGAGAAACGTATGCACCATATTATTGGAAACATGACCAGTTGGCTGTGTGATCTGGATTTTACGAGATCGGCCATCATCTCCCAGCGCTGCAATGTTTCTGCTCCACTGTTCTGCTGCCAGGCCCGCAATGGAAAAACAGAGGGTCCAAATACTGTGTGTGCTAAAATGTGCTTGGTTGCTTGTTTATGGTTCATTTTTATGTGTATGTGTATTTTATGAAGAAAGCGGTGTTTAATCCTGTTTGAAAGGTGTTACATAAATAAAGTTTATAAGATAAGATGGACCTGTATTAATCCCTGTGGGGAAATTCAGGAGTTTAACAGCAATAGGGTAATAATGAAAAACAGGACAGCACATATTCACACAGACTTATACAATTAAGGATCAAATCAAAGATAAAAATGATAAAATAACTATAACATATTAAATGAATTAAAATGAACATATATACATATTTTCAGGTATTTATTTAAATACCTATTTATCAATTTTTGTATTTGACAATTTGAAAGAAAAATGATTTACCTGCAGGTGTGTCGGGGACACACACACACACACACACACACACACACACACACACACACACACACACACACACACACACATGTCACACACATACAAATCCATGACCATGTTTGGTAAAAGTGTGTGTTTGTACGTACTCAAACACGTAAATGCATAGCTGCCCTTGTGCATGCATGCCTTCCTGCATCTGTTTACATTCACAACACAATGGGGGCTAATGGGAAACATGGGACGGGTGGAGGGGGGCTTTTGGGAGTAGTGGGGGTGTGGGTTTTTCTTTTTTGAGGGGGGACAGCACTCCAACATCTGCAGGTCTACTCCCACATTCAGGGAATTCCTTGAGAAATGTACACTATTTGTCTGAGCTGATGGGAGGGGGCGTGCGGGAGATGTGTGTGTAGACGTTGTGTGTATTTGTTCCCACTGATACACAGAGGAAATGAGTTTCGGTTGCAGAGAGGCAGCAGTGACGGAGGGGGGGGGGGGGGGGTCAGGGGGGGCTAGGATGGTTTTCATTTAGCTCTCTTTATGAGTCAGGACAAAGCTGGTCGGGTCAGAGAGGAGCTGCGTGCGAGGAGACGAGGGAGTTCACTTGTCTGCTTGATGTATGACAAATGCTTATAAGCTACGCAGGCAGAGGGGAATTGGATTCTTCCCTTCTCTCTGCGAGATGGCGATGACTTTTTTTTTTTTTAACTTTCTTTCCTCCCTCCAGGCAATGAGGTTATGCATTTAGACAGGTGTGAATACTGATGATGAATAGTAATGTTGTTAGCCTGAATGGAGCACTGAGATTGATGGAGCGAGTTCTGCCTTTTGATTATGACGACTGCACGAGGATCGGCCGCCCCAGAGGGATTTTATGGGCCGTCATCTGGTGTAAATGACAAAATAAATGGCAAATAAATTCTGCAACTTGTAGTACATGTCCGCTTGATTTTACCTGTGTCACCCTCAATATGTAAAAGGTACATTCAGCACATATGAAACTAGGAGTAAGGATTTTATAAGGGGGAAAAAACGCACTTAAATGTACCAGCTCCAGTGTGGCCTGCAGAGGAATGATATTAATAACATTCCGTATCTTTGTCGAAGTGCTAAAAGCAACACTTGTTACGCAACTATTGAGATTGAATTTGCAGAATGTAAATATTTTAAGTTATTATTGTCTGTGCTCCTGTTCTCCCGCTTCCTATTATGTCTCAAGATTTAACCTGTATTTTTATTTAACTTGCAGACACACATAAAGTACATGGTTCATGTGCTAAAAAAGACAGAGACACAGACAGAAATATACACTTCAGCTTGGTTTATATACATAAAGTACATCAATGCATATAATCATGCAATGTTAGATATACTGAATAGACCCCCAGATGTTATTGTGAAAGCGTGAACACACACACACCATGAGGAAACATTTACAGACTCTACACAACAACAGTCTGAGGAAAGCTCTCAGAGTGGTACAAGATGAACATTTGGTCAAAACGATGTTCAGGGGAGTGAACACTATCCCAGATATGATTTGCTCTAAAGCCTCACAGTGCCCCTCCTCTAACAACAGCAAACTCTGAGAACAACACGGCTACGGTAACTTTCCACTGTCTCTGCCTCTGATCCTCCAACTCCCAGTGAGAGGAACCAGGTGGATTTGAGTTTGATCAGTATGAAAAAGTCAAATAAATGCACAGCTGCTTTACAGTGACAATGACACTGTTTTAATGTGTCCTTTTTGTCTACACGATAATGCCAAGAGCAACACAAATAATGAATAATAATAACAGAAATAACACACATTGTATGTATCTAAAACCTGATCTTTTGTGCCATAGAACAAAATATATTAATAATAATAATACAAATATTTTTTTAAAATGAAGGCGCCTTTCATGACACCCAAGGACACCTTCACCAGTTTAGCACTGAGCCTGTTTTTCAGGTCTCAGGCTCGAAAATGACATTCCCAGAACAAATGACAATAACTTCACTTCTAAAAGGGTTAACTTAATAATCTTTTTTCTCAAAGTAATGATAAAGCTGTGAGTTGGATGTAGAACAGTCAGAATCAATATAGATGTTTTTTATTTTAAAGAAAATTCAGATTGAACATAGTAAAAAACTATAAATTATAGTGTCCGTCCAAAAATTATTTTTTACTTATAGTGAAAACTACCCTTGGATGATGGTAAGGTAGACTACAAGCTTTAGGAATCCAAAGTACAACATATAATAAGTACCCTGTATCGAGATTGATGCAAAACAAGGGACATTTGACCTTTTTAGAGAGGTTTAGCAAAAAAAACTCCACCTCTGAGGTGATTTGGGTGGACATGGGGGTTTTACCCTTTCTCTGGAACTCATTGGTCGACTTTGGTGATTGACATCTCTTTCTGACCGTTAGAGCCAATAGAATCGAAGGGGGATTTCCCCACTCACACATATGGTAAAACAAAAAGGTGGGAGCTTCGTGCCCACAGTTTTGCATGAGAGTGAACCTATCTCTAGCTCTGGAAACGGAAAAGCAGGTTTATTGCTCATGGATTATCAGAAATCATTTCAAAGGGACACAGACACATTGCATTAACCTATGGATTAACTTCAGCAGCGTTTTTATCGTTTTAATGCCATTGAAGACCACGTTTGACCAGACACAGATACAGGTCAGCCATGTTAGCGTTTTTAGCTACCTAGCGCCACATGTTTTGATGTCTGTTCTTGTTATTATCTCAGCGAGTTCGTATAATTGAGTGATAATGTCTGCACCCATCGATTCTGTGTCACCTCACGATGTCAAACGATGGGTTGGATGTGCAGCAAAGATAAATAATAAGGTTTTGTGAATTTCGGTGCAGTAATCTGTTAGCATTTTATCGCTCGTTGCTAATTTAGAGGCTCAGTGTTAGCATTGTGGGTTTTATTTTGAAAAAAAAAGAAATATTGATCAGTTAGATGAGTTTCTTCCGGTTACATGGATATAAAACAATCATGGTTTATTAAATGCACATGCCCTCAGACACTGTTTCCTGCAAGATGTTGCGGCAGTGCCCCGGTACCAGGGTCTCTCGGGCTTAACAGGATAACATGTCTAATTCATTTTCTAAGAGGTACAAGCAACAGAACATGATCAAATCCAATTAAGAGCAATCTGCTAATTCAATACTTGTATATGTTCAATTATTTTAAGTAATGTTGATATTTAGTTTTCGGGACTGTCCCCATTCCCTGCTGTGAGACAACTAAAGGCTTTTGGGTTCGGATTCTGATTAATCTTCTGTAAAAACCGAAAGGGTTGCAACTGATCATTTTTGGAATTGCTGACGGGGACTGAAATATATTATAACAAAGATGTATCGTTCAACAACCATTTGACAGTTGAGATAACACTTTAAACTGACTGCTCTTTGTCTTCTGTCAACTGCTGGTTATCAACCAAGCTGCTGATTGGCTCTATGCCAAAATGTCACGCAATACTATAATGTTCTCAAACTAATTGCTCGTGTCTATTTGTTTTATTGATTTCATTTAAAATGAAATAGTAGTAGTTCAGAGTACATTTATATTGATGATTGGATTTTTTTCATTGGGCAATATCTTGGAATACTCTGGAAATTAAAATAAATTGAAAATCTAACGTTTGCTATGAAAGGATTTGTCTACCCTATACATTTTAGTCTGGATTAATCCACAACCCTGTGTTATTTAATAGGTTGAAATGCATTTTAAATCCATGCACATCAATCAAATGAATGAAGGATGTGCTGAGTGATAAATTAAAGTTCTCTTGATCTTAACCAGGTTATTGGATGGAAATATATTACAAATAATGGCATGACAACAAAGAAACCCAGATAAGGTAAACACAATCAATGGAATGTACCCATTGGACAAATTACCTCCTAAAAATACCCAACACCTGTTATTTATTAGTGGGGGGGGTCAGAATTCAATTAGTAGACCTCCATCATGGCAGAGCTAACTCAAACCACACAAGGTCAGAGCAGTGTGTTTATCTCCAGCTGATGAAGTGCGGCTTGGTCTGGCTCTATGTTCCTCCCCAACAACAACAACCCTCAACCCCTGCTATCATCCAAGGCCTTTGACCCGCAGTGTTAGGGTTGGTCAACATCTGGTCGGAGGAATCCCTCGGGGCGCTGTGGAGAAGAGGGGGGGGGTGCTGTTCCACATAATTCACACCTCCACAGACGAGGACTTTGAAGCTGGCATTTCAAAGAGCCGCCAATGTTTGTGTCGGGGGTCGGACAGTCAGAAATGAGCAAATGAAGCTCAGCGCAAGTTTTTCCCATCTCCTCATCAAATCCAGATCTTCATCATCCTCTTCATCACATCTCCTCATCAAATCCAGATCTTCATGATCCTCTTCATCACATCTCCTCATCAAATCCAGATCTTCATCATCCTCTTCATCACATCTCCTCATCAAATCCAGATCTCCATCATCCTCTTCATCACATCTCCTCATCAAATCCAGATCTTCATCATCCTCTTCATTACATCTCCTCATCAAATCCAGATCTTCATCATCCTCTTCATCACATCTCCTCATCAAATCCAGATCTTCAGCATCCTCTTCATCACATCTCCTCATCAAATCCAAATCTTCATCATCCTCTTCATCACATCCCCTCATCAAATCCAAATCTTCATCATCCTCTTCATCACATCCCCTCATCAAATCCAGATCTTCATCATCCTCATCATCATCAGTGTCTAGACCCCGGGGGGTTTCCTATATGCTCACGGCTGCATTCCCCCTGTAGATAAACCAACCCAGTCTCACAAAAACGTGTAATAGCTACGTTGGTCGACGGGGCACAACGTAGTATATTCACACATAACCCTCTCAGGACGAGACATGGATACAATATGTGTTCCTATTCATTTTTAACGACCAGAGTCCATGTCACGTGATCGCAAACTTTCCCAGTGAGAAAAAAAAACCGTGGCGGACACATACTTGCCAACCCTCCCGATTTTCGCGGGAGACTCCCGATTTCATTGCCCTCTCCCGGTTTCCTCCCGGGTCATATTTCTCCCGCATTTCTCCCGATTTCTGAATAAATCAGATTTACTCAGGACTGTTTCCACTCAGACTTTAATACAGCTACACCATTGTTTGGTTTCCATGGTAGCGCGTCTCTTTAGTAGCGCGCAACTGAAAGTCTGAGAGGGTGAGCCGATAGTCACAGAAAACAGAACAATAATCGACTACTCGACCCTCTGCTCACTCCTGTCCTTCACACACGCTCCATCAAGGATGTTGCTACAGGCTGCAAGGCAGTGCACTTACCACGACAATAAGCATACCTGTGTAGATGTTATTCTAATACAGCTCCGGCGATCCACTAATAATTTATTTTTACCAAAGCCAACGTTCACCAATGTTAAATGTTGGACATATTTCGTAACACACTTTTGTTTTTTTACATAGAATATTCTCAAACAGTTAAAATATTTATTGTAAACGAGGTCCTGTTTGATCAAAGATAAGCAAACAGAGAAGATCGGATAGACGCCAGCTTTTTCAACAGTTTTCAATTCAGACACATTTCAGTCAGCACCAGAAAAGTGCTCCAGTAACCAGCCTACTTCTTTTCACCTCTGTCAAACTGGCAGACGTTCAAACATGTTAAAGTCCTGTGAACGCTTTGGTGTGAATCTGGAAGGCAGGACGATTTAGAGGTTAAGAGGGGATTTCCCTGCATGTGTAGGGTCACAAGTTCAAAGTCCCTCACTAGTCAATCTGTCCATTAACAGCCATGAGTCTTTGAGCGAGACGCTGAGCTCCTCCCTGAGAGTCTCGTCGGATAAGACTGGCAGCGAGATGTACTTTTCTGTGTCTTGTTAGCAGACAGCTTGACAGTGGCATCCGTCTCTACCAGTTCCACTCTGCCTCTTTTTTTGTTTTTGCTCTCCTGCATGTATTTTCCCCGCGCCAGCAGCTGCAGAAAACCAGTTACTCTGAATGACAAGTCCCATCTGTGCAGCAGTACAGTGGCGTTTCGATGGCGCCATATGTTTTCCATATTTGCGCTCTGAATCAACACTGCGAGGCAAATTGTGTTTGAGATATTATGCAACACAAGCACATGCCGGGGATACAACAAGACCGTACAACCCCCTGCCTCCACTCACGTCTTAGAAAAATACAACTGGCTTTTGCATGGTTCACATTCCACACAAGAACACTTGGTAGCAGTTACACAATAACTGATTGAAGTCAGAAAGGCTGTTGCACCCATACTTAACTCTTGGCACGTGAGACGACGACGACGACTGGTGGTAGGTTGTTTTGCATTTGTTTTGGGATATTACACACACACACATGTAATGGAGAAACATCACATTGCCAAAGCATGGGTTTTAAACGACTGCTAAATCTTGTGAAATGGTTTTCCATGAGATTTTGTTCGTGAAGTCTTAACCAAGCTAGATCCTAAGAAGCCGGCTGGCCCGGACAACGTAGAACTTTTCTTTTTAAAGATAGCTGCAGATTTTATTGCTCCTCCTCTCACTACTCTTTTTAACCTCTCCCTCAGCACAAATGCAATTCCAAAAGTATGGAAGTCAGCTTATGTCTTGCCTTTACTAAAAGGAGGGGAGGCAACTATTTTAAATAATTATAGGCCAATCTCTAAGTTGTCAGTTCTGGCTAAGGTGCTTGAACGCCGAGTGAGTGAACAGGTAAAGGAGTTTTTATGTAAAAATGACATCCTGTCTAAACATCAGTCAGACTTCAGAAAGCAGCACAGCACCATCACTGCCACGATGAAAGTGGTGAATGACATTACGAGTATTTTAGATAATAAGCAGAGTTGTGCAGCTCTATTTATTGACCTTTCCAAAGCGTTTGACACCGTTGATCATCTCATCTTAAAGCAGAGGCTACTCAGTATTGGCCTATCCAGCCTTGCAGTGGGTGGTTTGTGAACTACCTCTCTGAAAGGTCCCAATGTGTTCACTTTGATGGGCTGTCTTCTGAGTGGTTAAACGTTGCTAATGGTGTTCCACAAGGTTCTGTTTTAGGTCCACTTTTATTCTCCATATATATCAACGGTTTAGGTGAAAATGTGGATGAAGCTATTGCGGATGATACCGTGATGTATTGTGCAGGTCCCTCCATTCAGGAGGCTGGTGTTAAATTACAGCCTGTTTTTAACATTATTCAGACTCAGCTCTCTGAACTTAAGCTTGGAGTGGTTACCTGTTACAAATACCTTGGTATCTGGCTTGATGATTGTCTTACTTTTAAACTTCATGTCAATAAGGGTTAGGCTAGGTTTCCTTTTCAGGAACAAGTCCTGTTTCTCGCTTGAGGCCAGGAAAAGGCTCTGTGACCTTTTTACCTGTGCTGGACTATGGTGATTTGTTGTATATGAATGCACCTGCCTATTGCCTGAACAAGTTAGATGCCGCCTATCACAGCGCACTGAGATTTGTCACAACCGGAGGAACCAGGCATGGAGGGAGGTAGGGCTGTCCCGAATACCATCTTTCGGGCTCCGGATATTCGGTAGTAATCAGCAGCGAATATTGGAATATTCGGGGCGGAAAGATTTTTTTTTTTTTTTTTAAATAACATTTTTTTTTTACAAAACAATTTCATAACACGCTCCGAGACACCTGACAACATGCTGTTAAGCAGAAGCGCAGAAAGAGCATACTATTACGATTTATATTTATTTATTGTCTCAGTACTCGCATACATTAAAACTAAATGTGTCCTCTGCATTTAACCGAGCCGCAGTGCAGCGCCTGGGGACCAAATCTGGTTCCAAATTACGTTTTACAACCTGAAGATACAAAACACATATTTATGTTATAACAACAATGCTTTTAATAACATAGCCGTGACAGTAGGCCTAACAGTGTAATACTTGTTACCGATAGAGTAAACAGTATTTAAATAAATGAAGAACGAAAAATAAATGAACGAACTGTATGCCAATAATTGCCTTAGTCCCAGATGTTCCCACATTGCTCCTATTATTTTCACTATTCGGATCAAATTGAAAAACTAATATAACTATTCGGTTGCTTGCTTGCAACTATTTTCCAAGCAAAGTAAGTGCACGATTTTATCATGTGTAACGTTACTGTTTAAACGGCGGATAAAGCATCTTCATCATGGCAACTTGACAACAGCTAAGCTAAGCTAAGCTAGGCTAGTACTTACAGCATCCGGTGACTTTTCAGAGTTGTTGTGCCACCGTGATAGGGCAGTTTCTTGTCGCATATTTGGCACACTGCCTTCTTCTTACCATCGTCCAATTTAAAATGGTCCCACACAGCTGAAGTCTTCGGCATTTTGTGTTCAGGTGTGTGAAACGAGGTGAAGCGAGGTGAAGCGTGCCGTAGTGTGCCGTTTGCGTTCGTGACTGTGAGTGAACGCGATGTCAGGAGCACAGGCTGAGATTGTATATATTTCCGCATTTTAACAGTGCAATTCAAAAGTATAAATATAGTATAAGAATATGGAAATTCGCCTTTATTGATAGCATACATTTAGGAAAAAATTTGAATTGAAAATAAATAAAAATCGAATATCCGAATAATGAAATTAAAACCCGAATAGTTGAACAACGAACGAATATTCGAATAGTCGAATATTCGGGTACAGCCCTAGAGGGAGGTGACAGAGACAGTGGGTGAAACTGGTAGGTTTTCACCTGTTTGGGGAGTTTATATATTGCTCGCATAAAATTCCCGGGGTTTTTTGCTTTGTTTGTCGGGGGCGGGAGATTCATGTGATTGGTTGTTGGTCACGGTGCTCGAATAAAATCCCCAAGCTTTTTTTGAAGCTGTAGTGTGGACGGGCCGTTACTCATCACTGTACCCTGTATGCCAAGGCAGGGTTGCCATCACTTACTATAAAGAGGCTCAGTCATTGGTACACGTTTATCTATACAGCTTTGTTGGGTAAACTCCCGTATTATATCTGCTCTCTGATAACACAGAGAGTTGCAAGCAGCTATTGTCTGAGATCGCATGATGTAGTCTTGTTAGATGTGCCAAGAGAAAGGACTGTCTTAGGTAAGATAGCTTTTATGTGCGCAGCTCCACTTGCTTGGAACAATATTCAGCAATAATTGAAACTGAGCAATCTCATTCCTCTGCATGTTTTTAAAGTGAAATGCTCGTTGATACTATGGGCACTTGTAAATGGACTGTACTTATATAGCGCTTTATCCAGTCTTTACGACCCCTCAAAGCGCTTTACATACTACATGTCATTCACCCATTCATACAGAGCAGTGTACCTTACTCTCGGACCTAACAATCACACACACACACACACAGTTGGCCATGCCATCGGGAGCAACTCAGGGTTAAGTATCTTGCCCAAGGATACATCGACATGTTGGCTGCACGGGCTGGGATCAAACCCACAACCTTCTGGTTGAAAGACGACCACAATCCCTCGCAGCCACAGTCGCCTTGTAAATGTCTATAACTATGTAAATGTATCCTGTAAATATAATGTATGATGTCCTTTATTGTTGTATGTTTCATGTGGAACCTATATGCTGCAGGTCTCCCTTGAACCAATCTGGTTAAATTAAGGTTTGAAATTAAATGAAAATGAGATTTTGGATCCTGGATGCAGAGATTTCCATTCTACAACCAAATTAAAAGAGATATTAAATTAAAATCGATAAAAGCTTAAACACCTGAAAGAAATGAAACACCTTGGCCCTCCTGGTGCATTGTGGGTTATTTTGCCACTTTATTTATCTTTTGTCTTTCCTTGGTAGAACCGTCTCAGATCTTTCTTCTCTGCCTGTAAATTTAGTCAACAGTTGGCATCAGAACAAATATTGTGCAAGTTAGATAGATGAGATTTCTGACCCAGATTTCCTTGTTTCTTTTCCGAAAATAGTGATGTGTTTTCTTTTATGTTCCCAAGAAAGGTGTGGGAGAGGGATGGAGCGCATTATGCAAAATGCAGGCATGATGGTGTCTGGCCAAAAGAGGGAGGTGCAAAGTTGAGCGATTGTGTGTGAGATTAGGGCTCAGCCAAAATGTGTCAAACTGTAGAGGATTTCATCTGCACGGTTCTAACCTGCTGGAGGTGTACTATGTAACACACACACACATACGCTCACCTGACCCTGCTCTCGGAAAGAAAATGTCCACTCAATTTCTTCCTGGAGTCTTTGGGGAAGAGCTTAGACAGAAGGGTAATATGTGTTTGCAATTGGCCAGATGGGAGACAAACAGGAGAAACAGAAAGGGAGAAACCTTTGGGAGGGACTCAAGGGTTCTGTAATCGTCCGGTTGTGGCTTCCCAAAGCAGATCCGATGATCAAAATCTGTTGTAGTGATGTTGAAATAACTTGGCTTTTGAACAATGAATGGCAAAAAGCCACGCTCACGCAATGCAAAACACTGTGAGAATCCCACTTTAGAATCATTAAGTCTTTTGTTAATACGTGTCTGGACGACAGAAATCTGCTTTTAATCGGCAGGAACTTTTCCAAATGTTTTATTTGTATGACTTACTCAACACTTACCCATACTTAACCGAATCAGCTGCCAATATTTCCCAATACAAACCATGATTATCTATTTAAAGTTTTAAAACGGTTGCATGGAGGTATTTGAAATCCAATATAATGAAACAAAGTGTCCCGCCTTTGCCTCGATGAGTAACCCTAACCCTAGCAACAATATTTGCTAACAGACACTAAAAACAAAGTTCATCAACAAATGATCATGGTGCCAGATAGAGACAGAGAACATACTGTACTTTTCGGACTATAAGCCGCGACTTTTTCCCCCATTTTTTTTGTACAGCTAACGGCCACTAGGGAACCTCCTAAATCTACGGATTTTACAGGTAAAACTAACCACCTTTAACGCTATGGGCTCTCTGACCGGTCCGCGCCCGCCACCTTTAAGCGGCGGGCTCCAGCAGGAAAATCTGGAGGCCGGAAAAGAGTGAGACAGGTAGCGCGCCAAAGTAAAAGTGGAACCGAGAGACAGAACGAGAGCAAGACAGACGGGACAATTTAGCTGCTGCGGCTTATATGCAGATGCGCTTTATAGTCCGAAAAGTACGGTAATGACAATTTATCTTGAAGGTATCGTGAGTGTCTCAACACACACAAACACACATGACCAATGAGGGCACGAGATAAGTCTGTGCCCCGATGGAAGGCTGACAGGCAGGTAGGCCATCCAGTTACTTTAGCCGGGCCGGCTCAGATGATTGGTCGTACTTTTTACAGCGCTACGGCTTCCACAGATGATATTTTTAATGGATTTTGTGTCAAAGCACTTCAGATATGCATTGCTATGGATGTTAAGAGCATTCCATGGAATATAACAAGTGTTTCTGAAATACATGACATACCCCACCTTTAAGTCAGAAACTCAAACAATGCAATTGATCATTAAAACCAGACCTGTTGGATTCATCCTCTGGTGAACTTTATGTCTTTATGTCTTTATTAGGATCCCCATTAGCACTAGCATGAGCATTGGCTATTCTTCCTGGGGTCCTCACACACTCAAAACATACATAAACATACAACAAAATTAAAACAAAACAAAACGGCTCATAATTTCATGCTATTTACAGTGAAATGAAGTGAAACTAAAATGGTCATTCAATTATCGCCATCCTAAGGCCAAACAAAAGTAAATACAAATAAGTGTACATAATAATATATGCATACATAGCCACAGGCACAGTTCAAATTTACTTTGTAATACTTAAATAATTTTTTAGCAACCATTTGAAATGTACTTGAGAATTTTCCTGAATGATGTGAACCGGTAAAGAGTTCCAGCTGATCATGGCTCTGTACATGACTGTTTTCTGTCCCATATTTGATTTAGATTTAGGTAATACAAACCTTCCTTCTATTGTATGTCGTGTTTGATAGTTATGTTGTGCATATTGCGCTATAAATCTTTGTGATAATATATCTGGTGAGTGAGTCACTGTAATATTTCTGACAAAATTCAATAAAATATAAGTTGACCTCTGTCTGACAGTTAACCATTTCAGTGTCTCCAGCATTTCAGTGACTCTGGTTCTGTAGGAGCACTGCAGTGCACATCGTGCTGCCTTATTTTGTGCTACTTGTAGTTTGTTTAAATCTTTTTCAGCAGCACTAGACCATATAACCAAACAATAATCAAGCTGCGACAGAACCAAAGCATCCAAAACTTGTCTACTGACATCCATAGGCAAATATTTTACAATTCTTTTTACAAGTGACACACCCCTTCCCATTTTACATACAACATTATCAATTTGTTTAGACCAAGATAATTTATGATCCAGGGTTATACCTAGCAATTTTGTCTCCTTGACCTGTTCAATTTCAATATGGTTTAAATGTAGTTGCAATTTTGGTTCACCTTTTAACTGATGATTTGATCCTATTAATAACGATTTTGTTTTTCCCGCATTAAGTACCAACTTATTATTTATGACCCACTCTGATATCAGTAGTAGATCTTTATTCATAACATTTGTCAACTCTCTTGTAGTTGATGCTGCATAATATATTGTTGAGTCATCTGCATACATTACAATTTTAGCTTTTTCTAACACTAATGGTAGGTCATTTGTAAAAATAGAAAATAAAAGTGGTCCCAAACAACTACCCTGAGGTACTCCACAGGTGACTTTTTTCATCTTTGAGAGACTTCCATTAAAAAAAACAGTTTGACTTCGATTTGTCAGGTAACTTTCTAACCACTTCAGCGTTTCCAAATGAAAACCATATTGTTCCAGCTTGTGTAACAACAAAGAATGGTCAATGACATCAAAAGCAGAACTAAAATCGAGTAGTACTGCACCCACTAACTTCCTATTATCTAGTTCGCCCTTCCAGTCATCTGTCATTTGTGTTAAAGCGGTGCATGTGGAATGGCCAGGTCTATAAGCATGTTGATACACAGTATTAAGTTTGTTACCTTCAAAGTATTTTTGTATTTGATTGAAAATTATTCTCTCCATTATCTTTGCTAATGCTGGTAATAAACTTATTGGACGGCTATTTGTACCAGAAAATGGTCCAGCTGGATTTTTTGCAAGTGGAATAATTTTTGCTATTTTCCATGCCTGTGGGCAAATACATTTATCAATACTCAAATTTATAATATGACAGATGGGCTCTGCAACAAAATTAGCAACATATCTAAGAAATGTACCAACTAAATTATCCACTCCTGGTGGTTTATCATTACATTTACCTAGTAGACATTCAACATCTGTAATTGTCACTTTTTCTATTTTAAATGTACACTTCTTATTTTTCATAATTAAATCCTGTATTAGAAATGTGGAGTTACTATTTATAGTTTGATTCATATTTATCCTCAAATGTTTTACTTTATCAAGAAAATAATCATTCAGATGATTAGCAATTTGTACTGGTTTCGTCAAAAATGTCCCATCCACCTCAAGATATGTTGAGGTGGATTTCGGCTTACGGCCCATCATGCCATTCACTAAGCTCCACAGTTTTTTCTTGTCATCCTTTATCTCTTTAATTTTATTTCCATAATACAACTGTTTTTTCTTTTTATTTAATGCTGTAACATAATTCCTTAACCTTCTATAAATGTGCCCGTCTGACTCATAACTTGATGAGAGAGCTACATTTTTTGCATCATCTCTTTGTTTCATTAGATCCCTTAATTCCTCATCTAACCAGGGTGCTCTAAAGTTCCTTACAGTCTGTTTTCTAAGTGGAGCATGTTTATCAATCACCTGCATGAATAACAAATTGAAGACATCAAGAGCATCATCTGGATCGACTTTCTCAAAAACATGTTTCCAACATATCATTTGAACATCCTGGATAAATGACTCTTCACTAAAATATTTCATTGATCTCCTCACAATGACTTTTGGTCCAGCTTTTGGCACCTTTGTCTTTCTCACGATAATTATTAAATTATGATCAGAACACCCTACTGGAATTGATATTGCCTGAGAATATACATGGCTAAAATTAGTAAATATATGATCAATACAAGTTGCACTTTTTGACCCATCTTTCTTGATGCATATCCTAGTAGGTTTAGTCACCATTTGTACCAAGTTACATGTATTAATTATTGTCTGCAACTTGTTTTTAAGGGCACAGTGCAACATATTCCAGTCAATATTTAAATCTCCGATAAAATAAATCTCTCTGTCAAGATCACAAACTTTGTCTAACATTTCACATAATTTGTCTAAATAAATTAAGTTTGCATTTGGAGGTCTGTAACAACATCCTACCAACAAAGGTTTCAAGTGAGGTAAATTAATTTGCAACCAAAGTACTTCAATATCAGCAGACATCAAATCATATCTCACTTTAGCTGGTATTTGCTTTTGAATGTATACTGCCACCCCACCTCCATCTGCATTCCTGTCCTTTCTAAATATTCTATATCCATCAATATCCACAGCAGCGTCATTAAATGTGTCATCTAAGTGAGTTTCAGATATTGCTAACAAATTAATACCACATGATAATATTTCCTCTATCTCAGACACTTTATTTCTTAAACTACATATATTGATGTGAGCCAATTTAAACCCTTTACTTGGTAACTTATTCAACATTAAGATGGCAAACTTGAATGTCTTTACCGAATGTAAGTGCAATCAATCTAATAGTTTAATATGATATTCACCTTGGACCACCTGCAAAGCTTTGGAAAGCTTGTTAATGTAGATTTCTGTAAAAGGTAAAATACAAAATGGGGCAAATCCAAAATGTATGAGGTACAATGTTCTGGTTAAAAGTAAGTAATGTGGTTTGTTGAGGATTAAAGAACTGCATTCAATGAAAATACATGCAGTTCTCTTCATCGTGTTTCAATCAAATATGGAGACATCTTGTAATCAACTGTTAAATAGGGATGATTCATGTTATTTATTTTTTTGAAATGTTAAATCAACAGTAAATCTCAAACGGCAAATTGTGTAAAATCTGTTTTTTATTTATTTGAACTTCAATCATGCTGCAAGTCTACCAACACCCACTGACGTCACTGCAGATGTTTGACAGTTAACGTTAAACAGCTGCTGTGACATCACTGTTTTCTTGTAAAGTACTCTTCACAATCACTTTGTACCATCTGTATTCTCGTAAACTGTACGGTTTTAGAGCGTGATTTACAGACGTCTTGCACTAGAGACCTGATACAGCTACAATGACTATTGAATACACCACTTGATCGAAGAGAAGAGAACGCTGTTTGGCCGATAGCTGCAAAGCAAATCCAGGCTCGCAGCAGCCCCAATAACAAATACGCTTTGTATCCATCCCATAGCCGCATTACAGTTCTAATGACCCAGACCCACGCAGTCTTAATCCTTCATGCTTTGCCGCTGGATATTTCTTAGATCAGTTACCAGTCAGCTGCAGGTTGTTCCAGATCCACAGTATCGTTTGACCTTCATCAGAAGTGACCTCCATTATAGTTAACCTCATTCCCCCGAGCACGCTGTTAAACTCCTGACCTTTACTCTGCTGTGTGCAACTGATGAACAAATGTGACGTGTTGAACCGGAGTGTACAATCTTTTTTCATACTGCAACATACATGTCTGTCAGCCAAAGCTGATCCATGTTGTATCAGAGATTTCAATCAATCAATCTTTATTTATATAGCCCAATATCACAAATGTTAAGTTTGTCCCAGTGGACTTCACAGTGTGTACAGAATGTCAGTATGACAATACGACACCCTCCGATTTCAACTATTTGAACCGTATGTGGAGGCGGTTTGCAAAGCCATTTATGCTGTGTGTTATGATAGAAAGTAGTTGCTATCTTTTTCTGTGTTTTATAGAATGGTAAATCTATTATCAAGTGGTTTCGGACTGTAGGCCATATAAAGCATTTCGATTTCATGTTGGGTCCTTGGAAACTGAGAAGGGCATTTCTTACTATCTGAGTACAAACTCAGCAGTTCACATATGTACTGATAGCCCTAACCCAGGGGTCTGCAAGCTTTGACCAAAAAAGCCATTTGCCCCCTTTTCCAACACTTCTTTTTGTCTGGAGCCTTAAAACATATTTGATAGCTTGATAGCTTATAAAGTTGTATATATTGTTACATCATAGACAAAAACTATAGTTTTTTCGCATTTATTATTCATTACATTATAGAAAACTTTTTACCTCTAATAATAAACAAAGCACTCTTACATACACAGGCCTACTTTAAAGTAAATTAAACACAGCACTTGGGGAGTCCTTTCGCTGCACCCTAAAAAGAGTTAGGTGATTGAATTATGACTGAAGATCGTCAGCCGTCTTCCTCTTCTGTTTTTTTCCGATACGTAAAGGCTGCAGCCCCTTTGACAACTCGAATCGTTTGCTGTGAAAGCAGATAACTCTAACCACGCAGAATTAAAACCCTCTGTGTTGCTCCAATACTTTTATTTCCTTTGATGTATCCATAGTTCGCTCATCGAGCCGGGGGTCAGGTTATTCGCCTGCAAGAAAAGGCGCTGGCACGGGACCGTAGCAGGATATGACACATATTTTAGTTGACCTAATTAAAACCGTTTTTTTTTTTTATGTGTCACAGTATCACCTCAAAATACAAGATACGAAACATTTTCAACCATGCAACAAAATATAAATAGTCCTACAAATATTTTTATTTTATTTCCTTCTTATTTTTGTCTAAGCTCAAGGGAGCCAGATCAGAGGGCTTAAAGAGCAGCATGCGGCTCGAGAGCCACGGGTTGCCGACGCCTGCCCTAACCCTAAAACATCAATATACCCAAAGTGATGCACATTTGTATTTGCTTTGCTCACATAACCATTGGAATATCCTTGAATACAAAAAGAGAAAAATGCCATCAGGCAGTAATATAACCACAACAAACTAGATCATCAACTTAAGACAAGAAAAAACACGAGACACAAAGAAACTTAAGCAAAGGCAAAATGTATTTGTCCCAGTGACGAAATAATTGGTGGTGAAGTGGCCTCCGTTACATGGTCGTCCTCCGATTGGCCGGTTGGTAGTTCAATCTCCATCCCCTGCGGTTAAAATGTTGAAGGCAAGATATATTTAGCCCCAAATTCCTCCTGAAATGAAGGCCAACTGTGTGTGAATGATAGTTTCCCTGAGCAGGTATGGCAGCCGTTTTCTCGAGTGTGAATGGGTTAATACTGACTTGTTTAAGGCACTTTGAGGGTTGAGTGAAGACTGGAAAAGTGCTTTTTTTTAACTACAATCCACTTACCATTGGTTCCAAACAAAAATAAAAATTCCCCTGAGATTGTTTCCTGAAGATAGAAGAACTATTCATATCTTAAACTGCACTGTAACTTTTATCCATGTACTTTTTCTTGTAATGTTTAATAGAACTATTTATATTTTAGACTGCACTGTAACGTTTATCCATGTATTTTTTTCTTAATGTTTATTTGATTAGCTTTTCTTTTTTAATGCTTAATGTCTTTCATTTTTTTTTTTTTTTTGTAAAGCACTTTGAATTGCCTTGCGTTGAAAGGTGCTCTATAAATAAACTTGCCTTGCCTTGCCTTGCCTTGCCTTGCCTTGCCTTGCCTTGCCTTGCCTTTGTTGTGTGTTGCGGCCCGTCTCTCCCCCATTCTCATTGAGTATTTTACAAATAGTGAAACAGCGCCCCTCTAGATGTTATGGTGAAACAGTAGATTGCACTCTCTGTTGCGAGAGGAGGCCAGACGAATCTGACTTCCCTTGGTGAAAACAAATGGAGGGATTGACCAATCACACAAGGCTCACGTCATGCCCCTGCCAACCTGTGATTGGTCAGGGCCATGCAAAGGGAAGCCAGAGGCGGCTGGCTTCCCTTGCCTCACAATCCAATCAAATCGCATCAACTTAGTGTTGCAGTGACGCGTCCTTACCGGAAGTAAGCTGCGCTCGGTTTCCCTCGACAGAAAGCAATGGGATTTCTCCATAGGATTTTGGAAAATAGCTCGAAATAAGGTCAGTGGAAACCGAACTTGTTAGATAAATGCACAGTTTGTTCAGTCGGATAATATCCACATGTCTATCCTACTTTTATAATTTTTCTAATCCTAAATCTAATCGATAGAAGATTGATAGCGTCACTGCACCACTCTCACCGCCGTTAGAAAGTAGCAAGCAACTGAAGCAAGTGCAATTATGGAGGGTGGAGATTTGGAGTATTTAATCAAACATAATTGTACTAAACTTCCGCTACAGCAGCAGCAACAACAAATAAAATCCGATGACAGGCTGATGCCCAAACTGGAGCTGTGTACAGCGAGGAAAAAAGGAGCGAATCGGACGTAAAACGTTAAAGGTCTCCTGATTTAGTTTGTGAATGAATGCTTATTAGAGTTTCGTCTGGAGAGTGCGTGCGGACCTGTCGGTTAGATAACAGGCGTGTGCAAGTCCTGCATCTGTATGATACAAATGTGTGTAAAATGATACCGGGTGCTGTAATCACTCATCTGGTTACGTTAGTACATTGACCACCACACCCCGACCCAAAAGAAAGGACGTATTATTGGCTTCCCCTAATTTTTTCCCCACGCCACGCTACTGTCTACAACACTCTCACATCATTCAAACAATCCCTCAAAACTCACCTTTTCACCCTTACCTTCAATTCCCACTAACCCCTCGCCCTTATTCCACCTTGCTTAGCACTTTTTTATTTTTTTTACTTCTCTCGTTATTTTGTTTTACTTGCTTGGAAAGCGCATTGAGAACCAGGAAAAGTGCTATATAAATGTCATGTATTATTATTATTATTATTATTATTATTATTATTATTATTATTATAGTATATTCTGAGTGTGGGTTCATATCAGTGTTCAATGTAGCAATTACAATATTACATGTCAGAGGATCAGGAATGTGTATTGTGGCGTTTCCATGGAGACGGTGAGACACGAGCTGAAGCTTGGCAGTGATTCAGTCAGACGGGGAAATAGATCACAAAGTGAGTGACACCTGAGTCGGTGCACATCTGGTTTCAGGAGGGAACTTTCTCCCCGGGCCACACATGGTTTTCATCGGGACTACAAGCTGCAGGGCTGACCCTCGTCTGTAAGGAGAAATCCAGAGGCCCCAACCCCCTGCCGGACGCCTCCACTTGACCCACTTTCAGCGCTGATCGTTTTTCTCCTCGGTTCAGTGGCTGACTGGGCTCACCCTGGGTTGCTGTAATGTCAGCGGGGGCATCGTGCTGTAATATCGATTTGATTCGGAGCTAATTATGCAACTGCAGAGCTACATAACCGGCCATCTGCTTCGACCAAAAGAGGAATTAACCCTCTGCAGCATCAGTGGAAACGTACAGCAGCTTTGCAAACCAGATCAAAATGACTTTGACGAACACATCTGGAAAGATAATGGTATTACGCAATAGTCCCGTCCTGTTTTAAAACATGGTCGAGCTCAGGAAAGCCAGTTAGTTTAAGTCAGATCAAAGGTTTTGATAATGGTTACGTTAACAAAGGATGAAAAGGGCTATCGTTGGTAACCACGTGCAAAAACCCCAATATATCAATTGTTTTTACTCATTTCTTTGTAACCTATAGCCGAGGACATCTCATGCTCTTATTCAATTTAAATACATCTCACAAAAATATATGTAACCCAGAAGGAGAGTTACTCTATTTTATTTTGTATTGCCAACAAGTACATCGAAATGAATTGTATCTGTGTTGGAACATATGCAGAGTCAGGTTGTTAAGTTGCGCGGGTAATTTGCAGAATAATTAATGATACATGTGGGAACTTCCTCTTGAGGAACAACAGCCGGGGGCACAGTTTCCTGGAGTCTTATCATCTCCGTGACGTTGCTAGATCTCGTTTTGCACACAGCTGTGAACACCTCATTCTTTTTCAATTTGTATGACACATTTTGTATTATATATAAGACCACTGCCAAGCTAGTTAAAGGGGCCCTATTCTGCTAATTTCAGGTGTATATCAGTATGTAGTGTCTCTACTTTAAAGAGTCCTCTCCTGCTGATGTTCAGGTGTATATCAGTATGTAGTGTCTCTACTTTAAAGAGTCCTCTCCTGCTGATGTTCAGGTGTATATCAGTATGTAGTGTCTCTACTTTAAAGAGTTCTCTCCTGCTGATGTTCAGGTATATATCAGTATAGTGTCTCTACTTTAAAGAGTCCTCTCCTGCTGATGTTCAGGTGTATATCAGTATGTAGTGTCTCTACTTTAAAGAGTCCTCTCCTGCTGATGTTCAGGTGTATATCAGTATGTAGTGTCTCTACATGTCTCCATGCTTTGTTCAAAAAGCTCTTTATTCTTCTCATACTGCCTGTGCTGCAGCACCTATTTTCACCCTCTGTCTGAAACCAGAGCCCAGTCTGCTCTGATTGGTTAGCGGGCCGGCTCTGTTGTGATTGGTCAACAGCTTAGGGATGTCCTGCCCCTTGGTCTATCACGTACAATATGTTGTAGCGCTAGCCAATAGAAGCGTGAGTGTTACAAAGAGAAGTCAATATGTTCTAGAAGTAAACAAATGAGTCCAATGGAGGCGTTTCGGGCAGGGGAGGGAGAGTAGGAGGGGAAGCAGGGATTTTAGCCTTTGCAGAACATGTATGCACAAAAACCTTTAACAACATCCTCAGGAAACACGAGACTGATATGAATCTTTTCATTTCACGAATGGAAAGAAGGCAAATGAGCATGCTGTATATCACAAAATGTTGAACTATTTCTTTCAAATTAAGTCAAATACGGTATCAGAAAATGTTAGAGACATTACAAAGCTAAATAAACTTGACTTAACAAAATATGTGTTTTCTCTTGGCTGTGTACTGCCGAAGCAAACATGTGTGGCTCTGCAACCAGTCTGAGAAGAACCCAACACAATCCCTTCTCTAAACTTCCTTATTGACTGTTTTCCACTAGCATTATTGTGATGGATAAACAAGCAATTATTAGGTCTGAGATATATGTGTGAGAGCCGAAAACATTACCCGGCTTGGAAAGAGAAAAAAGACCGGAAATGTTGCTGAGCAGCAGAAATTATACCTCTCTCTTCAACAGCTCTAAAGATCTATGAGCAATTTGTCCCCCCTGCTAAGCTTAAAAAAAAAAAAAAAGCCTGGCTGTTTCTCGTAACTTGCCACTGAATAAAATTACAGTTAATGTATGAGTCCTATTTGTCATCAGTTTAGTTTGTGTGGTCCTTCCAAGCTGCTCAAATACAAGATCTACGGCTAAAGATTGTACTTATCCAAATCGCAGTGACAATGATTAATCCACTTACTGTTTTACTGTTGACATTGAAAACACACACACACACACACACACACACACACACACACACACACACACACACACACACACACACACACACACACACCAATGCTTTTCTACAGCTTGACTGTTCAATTGCATTAATACGTTGGCTGAAATGTTGCAACTCTGAAATCATTTAGATATTTTATCGAATGCAGAATGTTTTTCCCCTTTTTACGACAACATCACATGAGTTCTTTTGGCACATTGGGAATGTTGTGGCAATGAAGACATGCCCCTCTAAAAGATACAATGGGTGGTTCATTACAGCATCTTTTTTGGATTCCCGAAGCAGTTGTTTCTCGTTTCTCGCACTTTTGGGTTCATTTTAGCTGGATGCCTTCAGACCAGTGGCGGTTCTAGACCAATTTGACTGGGGGGGGGCCACTGGGGGGGCCAGTTATTTTCTGAGGGGGCACAATGAATGCAGGACGAAAAATAGAACTAGACAGTATGAAGTAATTGCGCATAAGAAAACAATGCAATACAGTTATTGGTATTTGTTTCAGTACACTTATTTATTTCAGATAGATCTTATAGTTATTACTGTTAGCTTCAGCTTAAGTTATAGTGCAATGTTTGCACTAACACCATATTTATATAAAAATAAAGGCAATGAACAGTTACATCTCTACTTTACATAAGGGTGTCTGCACAATCTCACATTACAGCAACAAAATCCTGCGGTCTTTGTCAAACCGAGTACCAGAAAATATACATAAACATTTTTAAAAAAAATAAAACTTTTCATTGTTAGGGGGGCCACAGGGGGGTCAGAGGTCAGTGTTAGGGGCAGTGCCCCCCCTGGCCCCCCCCCTAGAACCGCCCCTGCATGCCTTTTAGGAGAGAGACCTTTCCAAACAACACAATGTTCTGAAATATATTGAATTCACTGCAATAAGAGACCAGACCAGAACCACAGTCTCGCATAAAGTTGTTCAAATACTAAACCTACAATAGTATTATATTCAGCACTGAGCCTGTTTTTCAGGTCTCAGGCTCGAAAATGACATTCCCAGAACAAATGACTATAGCTTCTAAAAGGGATACATTAATAATCTCTTTTCTCAAAGCAAGGATAAACCTGTGGATGTAGAAAAGTCAGTCCATTTTTTTATTTTAAATTAAATTCAGATTGGCAGACAGAGAGGTCACTGAGACCCTGTCACATCACATCAGTAAACTGCACACAGCACGCTGATGTTTAGCAGGCCTGCTGCTTCAAACCAGAGGAAAGTAAACAAAGCAAACAGAGACAAGATGTGAGGTCGGTGAGTCCAGCCCCGTCTGGTCACAGAGGTCGCTCTCTGCTGTTCACGAGACGGTTTGGATTTTGATTTGAAGATTTTGTAACACCTCTGAAAGGAAAGTACTCACATTCACACACTCACATTTCACTCAGAACCACTTTGTATTCTATGTCTGCATCGTTGTGGATTCCATCACCGCTGAAGGCTTTATTTTAAAAATGTCAGAGAAATGCAGCACTTACACACCGGAGGGAATAGTGTTGAATAGTGTGTCTTAACTTGTGTAGGAGAGACATCCAGTGTGTGTGTGTGTGTGTGTGTGTGTGTGTGGGGGGGTGGGTGTGTGTCAGACTGTCTGTGGGTGTGTCTGCTCTGATGAGATGATGTCACTCAGGTGTGTGGCCCTAATCTGCCCAGCAACACCACGGTTACCAACTGCAGTCCCATTCAGAATGCATGGAGGTTTATCTCTGACAATTTTGCCTCCTGTTAAAAAACTATGGCTCCTATCAAAAATATGTATTACCCTGAGCATTGGAGAGCCCTGATAGTGTGTGTGTGTGTGTGTGTGTGTGTGTGTGTGTGTGTGTGTGTGTGTGTGTGTGTGTGTGTGTGTGTGTGTGTGTGTGTGTGTGTGTGTGTGTGTGTGTGTGTGTGTGTGTGTGTGTGTGTGTGTGTGTGTGTGTGTGTGTGTGTGTGTGTGTGTGTGTGTGTGTGTGTGTGTGTGTGTGTAATGTGGAGATGGCAGCAGTTTGTCTGAAGAAAGATCCGGACAAATCTAACATGGGAGTCTATTGGGAAGCTTGGTGGACTTGTTGTCACTCAGATCGCCATTGGGCCGAAAGGTGGGTCAGTTTGATATGACGAGGGGCATCGAGCAGGCCTGACTAAATTTGCTACTAAAATCTTTTGAAATTATTTGAATAGTGTATATTGTTTACTTTAGAGCCATTTTAAAGGTCCCATGTCATGATTTTCCGGTTAGTACCCGTCCCCTTGTGTGTTACGAAGTCAAAACCCTCAAAGTACACCCTGTAGCGAGTAAAACTCTAACACAGAAAAGACCTCCCCAAAACGCCTCGTTGGAGATACGTCACTGTCCATTTGATTCTTCCAGGTACATCATGATGTCATGTCGTCCCCGGAACGAAATGGACCAATCCGCGGAGCCGTTACGTTAAGCCCCCGCTGATTGGTCCAAATTGACCAATCCACGGACTTCCTCACACACTCAGTGCAGGCAGCTCAGCTGATCTCTCCTCCCTGGCTGCAGGCTGATAACAGACAGTTGGGATCGCGGCTAAATTCTCTCTGCAGACCCATTCTCACAGCGTTTATCAACCTTTTTCTTTCTCGATATCAAGCCACACTTATTGTTTCTACTTCGGCTGTGACTTTGTGTGTGCTCAGGGTGAGTTTGGCTGTGTATCGCTAAACAAGGAAACCACACCTCCACGGAGCTCAGCACGATTCACAACGTCCCGACTGGTCCCGACCAATCGGAGCACACTGGGCTCACAGGGAGGGGGGGGCAAGAGCTGCAACGAGCCGTTTAGTGGAGAGAGTGAATACACATACTTTACAGAGATGCTGTATGCGAAACCAATGTGAGTTTGGAAAATTGCACAGTATAAATCTATTCTAGTAGACCTCAACAATGGAATTATGATCATGACATGGGACCTTTAAGGACCAGGTTGTTGTGACCTTTAAAAGAGAAATGATGTAAACGTTTCCCATCATGTCCTGAAATAGCTGAATATTTTAGATATTTTAATGGGTTCTGTAGCTGAAAGTATGCTGAAGTTATTGGAAGTATTTATTCCAATTTAATGTTTTAACAAATAAAAACCTATTCCTGATTTCCATTGAATTATTTTCCACTTTGAATCTTTATTTCAACAAACTCCAGCATTAAACTAACGATGTTTCCCAATCGCTTGTGTATTATAACAATCTGTAAAATAAGATCATCACGAGACAGTCCCATCAGTGCCAAACTAGTTGTTATTATCCATGTTCATATTCTGTATATTCGATACACCGTAAAGCATAAGTATCATATTGGTCTGTCAAACATTGAGCAAAAGCACCGTGACTAATGCACTTCTTCTGATGTGCTGCAGCTGTATGCTCCTCTCCAGTTTCTTCTCTGGCATTTTGACCAGGATTTGATATATTTGATATGCGCACTTCCTCTTTCGATCCCGAAGTCTGGGAACTCGTATGAACCCACATACTGTATGACTTCCAAGCGTAAGTGAGGGCATTGTTAAATGGCTTTGGACAGATTTCTGTCCTCAGGCGGAACAGTCAGAATCCCAGATGAGCCGAGTGAAAGTCTTCTTCACCTGATTTAAAGTTGAGTATATTTAAACGTAAAACTGTCCAGCCAAGCAATGACTGATTTCCCATCCTTCCTCTCCGTGGGAGCGAACCCCCCCCCTCCAGCCTTTTCACCCCGGCTCTGTGCCAACTGCTATTTGGCTGTGGAACATTATTTGGTATTCACACGCATTTGCAGGGGACACGGCAGGGGCCATTTCTCATCACTCCGGGGGTTTTCTCAGCGTTTGGGGAGGGGGGGGGGGGTTTGGCTCGGCTACCAGAGGAACGCTTGGCAAATCGTAGAGTGGGAAAGAAATGATAGCACAGCCACGTTTGTGAATGTTCTGATTGTTACTGACTCACAACATGGCTCAACATCTTCAGAGAGGGGGCGGGTCTTTGGCAGCGCGGGCAGGGGCGAAGGGCATCGCAGGCTTTTATTCCTCTTTCTTATCGCTTTATGTCTCTTCCTGGGAGAGCCGAATTGTTAAATGGATCACACACTGAAGGGGAAAGAATTTCATTTAGGACGGTAGCGGCATTTTTCTGCAAGCGCTGACTGAAATTGTGCAGACCCTTGTGGGGGAGGAAGAGGGGGAGGGGGGGCTACAATAGCTGCACAGTCTGACTGCCTCTCTGACAAAAGGCTGTAATGCGGATGGGAGCTTTGAGGCGTGAATGAAATGCTTGTGTCATGTGTCAGATATGTTCCAACGGAGAAAATGGAAGTCATTTAAATGTATATGCGCTGGTTTATTTCGGAGTATGACAGGCTGAAATTAGATATAACAAATCTACAATTGGAGCTTCACCTGGCGAATGAACTTTCACAAATACTGACGCGGTGATTGCAATGGCTATCAAATGTTTTGCCATCGTCTTTGACGTTCAAAATGTAAGTTAGGGACAATTAACTGTTCCGCACCGCATTTTACTGACTGGCCATTATTTATTCTGTATTCTAATCTTTTATGCACTTAACCTTTTTTTTTAAATTACCATATGTTATTCGATATGCTCCTTAGATAACTTTCTTTATTTTATTATGTTCTCCTTATAGCATTGTGAAGCACCTTGAGATGATGTTGTTTTTAAAGTGTGCTATATAAATGAAATTATTATTATTATTATTTCTGTTTGCAGTTTTCTCATTTCTGCAAAGGGTGACTTACGGCGGCTGACAGGAGTACGTTTGCCCCTTTCGGCCTCAGTAGTTCCTCGTTTATGCTTTTGCAAATTAAAAATATGCATTAAAATAGTTGGATGGAGGCTGATAACTGTAATAGACTTTACTCTGAATGCATCAGGGGGATGGCTGCTGGCTCCAAGTGCTGCACAAGTTATTACCGAGATCAAGACACACGAACATAAACCTGTTCAGCCACATGGCCCTGGCTCCATGTTAGGTGCCCGTATTGATTTTTACATTTTACTACTGACTGTTAAAGCTTTAAATAGCCTTGTGCCAAAATGCATTACTGACCTCTAAACCTCTTTGTGTTCGTTCAGGGCCAGAGACAGAAATCAACCGGATGACGCCAAAGCAAGTGTCTCACTCGAGGTTCCTTTGCTCATTTTCGCTCCGTGATTTCTTTGAATGCGCGACACTATAACAAACAGTCGCTGAGTCCAAATGGATCTGTCTAGCTCCAGGGGTCAGGGTGATGAAAGGAGGAGAGGGAGAGAGAGAGGAGGGATGAAGGACGAGGAGTAAAGGAGGATGTGTGAAGGAAAAAAGGCTCGCTGTGTCTGCCTGTAAGAATGCTCGCTCTGAACTGGATGATACGTGCGGACAAAACAATCTGTGTGCGAGAGACAAGACAGTCAAATGAGTTATTTCTAGTGTGTGCATTGTGTAACCTTGTGTGTGTGTGTGTGTGTGTGTGTGTGTGTGTGTGTGTGTGTGTGTGTGTGTGTGTGTGTGTGTGTGTGTGTGTGTGTGTGTGTGTGTGTGTGTGTGTGTGTGTGTGTGTGTGTGTGTGTGTGTGTGTGTGTGTGTGTGTGTGTGTGTGTGTAGGGGTGTGTGTGTGTGTGTGTGTGTGTGTGTGTGTGTGTGTGTGTGTGTGTGTGTGTGTGTGTGTGTGTGTGTGTGTGTGTGTGTGTGTGTGTGTGTGTGTGTGTGTGTGTGTGTGTGTGTGTGTGTGTGTGTGTGTGTGTGTGTACTAGCATTACTATACTTGTGGGGACCTACATCTGTTTACATAGTCACGTGTGGGGACTCGCCTCCCTTATGGGGACAAATTGGAGGTCCCCATAAGGGGGATCATTAATTTCAGGTTAGGTTTAGGATAAGTGTGTGTGTGTGTGTGTGTGTGTGTGTGTGTGTGTGGTGTGTGTGTGTGTGTGTGTGTGTGTGTGTGTGTGTGTGTGTGTGTGTGTGTGTGTGTGTGTGTGTGTGTGTGTGTGTGTGTGTGTGTGTGTGTGTGTAGGGGTGTGTGTGTGTGTGTGTGTGTGTGTGTGTGTGTGTGTGTGTGTGTGTGTGTGTGTGTGTGTGTGTGTGTGTGTGTGTGTGTGTGTGTGTGTGTGTGTGTGTGTGTGTGTGTGTGTGTGTAGGGGTGTGTGTAGTGTGTGTGTGTGTGTGTGTGTGTGTGTGTGTGTGTGTGTGTGTGTGTGTGTGTGTGTGTGTGTGTGTGTGTGTGTGTGTGTGTGTGTGTGTGTGTGTGTGTGTGTCGGGGTGTGTGTGTGTGTGTGTGTGTGTGTGTGTGTGTGTGTGTGTGTGTGTGTGTGTGTGTGTGTGTGTGTGTGTGTGTGTGTGTGTGTGTGTCGGGGTGTGTGTGTGTGTGGTGTGTGTGTGTGTGTGTGTGTGTGTGTGTGTGTGTGTGTGTGTGTGTGTGTGTGTGTGTGTGTGTGTGTGTGTGTGTGTGTGTGTGTGTGTGTGTGTGTGTGTGTGTGTGTGTGTGTGTGTGTGGGTGTGTGTGTCGGGGGGTGTGTGTGTGTGGTGTGTGTGTGTGTGTGTGTGTGTGTGTGTGTGTGTGTGTGTGTGTGTGTGTGTGTGTGTGTGTGTGTGTGTGTCGGGGTGTGTGTGTGTGGTGTGTGTGTGTGTGTGTGTGGTGTGTGTGTGTGTGTGTGTGTGTGTGTGTGTGTGTGTGTGTGTGTGTGTGTGTGTGTGTGTAGGGGGGTGTGTGTGTGTGTGTGTGTGTGTGTGGTGTGTGTGTGTGTGTGTGTGTGTGTGTGTGTGTGTGTGTGTGTGTGTGTGTAGGGGTGTGTGTGTGTGTGTGTGTGTGTGTGTGTGTGTGGTGTGTGTGTGTGTGTGTGTGTGTGTGTGTGTGTGTGTGTGTGTGTGTGTGTGTGTGTGTGTGTAGGGGTGTGTGTGTGTGTGTGTGTGTGTGTGTGTGTGTGTGTGTGTGTGTGTGTGTGTGTGTGTGTGTGTGTGTGTGTGTGTGTGTGTGTGTGTGTGTGTGTGTGTGTGTGTGTGTGTGTGTGTGTGTGTGTGTGTGTGTGTGTGTGTGTGACAGAGGGATAGCCAAATAACAATATGGGATACGCATAATTAATCAGAATTTAATTGAAAATTGCAATAAGAAAACTACATTATATGACAGGAGATGCATTGTGTGTTAAATATTGCAAATAATATATATTTTAGGATTTGGGTGCCGCAGAGATATCCTTGCCAAAACAATTATTTTCGAATTTTTTTATTAGGGGAACAAAATATATACGCCATGTTTATTTTATATCAATATTTCACGATAATAAGAATAACATTTTCAAATCCTACAGCCCGACTGTAGGTGTCAGTATGATTAGATGTTTCTATTTAAAGGGTGCTTTCACATCAATATCCAACACGTGTATCGCAGTTAAACATATCTATTATTAGGTTTGTTTAAAGCCATGTCAATCAAACTCTTTTGAACCAAACACAAATGTAATTACAAATGTTCATTCATCTTTTGATCATGAACAATATAATGTAAGAAGTCTTCCAAACAACTGTGAACACATACTTAGCTACGCACGGCAACATGTGTCGATAGCAGGGGGCCTGTCTCTCATGCGTCAACAGAGAGGGAGGCTTTACTTAGCCACGGCCAACACATCTACATGAGTTACCGTCCACACATTGGAAGTGCAGCTGAGGCCGATGGGAACGTCTTTATTGGTTGCAGATATTTGCATGAAGTCTTCCTTCAAGTAGTCTGGTTGCGGTTGGGAAAATATCTCGTAGGGTTGTCGTGTAATGAAGCGAATAGTCTACAAGTGTCGACACTATTCTTGGTGTTTGCTCGTTAATCAAACTATTGGAAGATGTACATTTTCACCTGATGATGGCGCTAGATAAAAAAAAGACACATTTATCGGCAATCCATATATCACTCAAACGCGCAAAAAGGACGGATCACCAAAGTTATATGATTCCACCGGGTCCGCCTGCGCCGCGTTACGGCTCAGAAGCGTCCCAGCGAGGCGTTGCATAGCAGGAAGTGGACCGGTCAGAGCATCCAGTCCATCCCCAAAATAAACTAATTTTGCAGACCCTACCCCTCCGTAGTCTTTCAGTAGGAGGAGACATGCCAGCGTTCTCCTCCGGTTTACAGGCGCTGTGGAAATGATGTATATAGAATAATTATCACGATGAATGCTTTTTTTTACCACTAAAATACAGCAACACATCTTTGATGCATGTCGTTTATAACTGGGATATTACAATTATTATTAACTTTGTCTGCACGAAGAGCCTGTCCAGGAAATATGCCCAAATCAACAACAACTGCGAGCCGGCACACAAGACGCTCCGCTTCTGAAACGCGCCCGGTGGGTTATGACGCTGGAGGAGGTCGGACCAACACCGCGACGCAGACGGACCCGGTGGAATCCCGGGGTCAGAATCAAAAGAAGAAGACAGTGTAGAGTTCAGTTGCAGGCTCCACTAGTCGTTCTACTCACCACCGTTTGTCTTTCTGATCTCTTTGTGACCACAGGACAGAAGATACGTGCATGTGCATGCTAAACGGACCAGAACTAAAAGGCAACAACGCATAACTGCTTTCAGTCTGAACAACAGGTCGGCAATCCAGAGCCAAAACCAGTATCATTTGGCTGCCAATATGTTGCTCTCCCTTCACCGCCATCGTGATGCCAACACCGTTTCCCCCAGACATTTACTAACACCCGGTTTTGGTCTAACCTTGATGCATGTCCACACACACACACACACACACACACACACACACACACACACACACACACACACACACACACACACACACACCATGTATACATCACTTCAGGGGACATTACATTGACTTACATGCATTTCCTGGAGACTTATCCTAACCTTAACCATAACCAACACATGCCTAACCCTAACCAAGTCTTCACCCTAAAATTAATGATCCCCCTCATGGGGACCTCCAATGTGTCCCCATAAGGGAAGCGAGTCCCCACACGTGACTATGTAAACAGATTTAGGTCCCCACAAGTATAGTAATGCAAGAATACACACACACACACACACACACACACACACACACACACACACACACACACACACACACAGTGTTGTTAGTGTGGCTTTACATGTGCTCTCATCTGTGCAGGACTGAGCGGGTTGGACTCAGCTTGTCCTCAAAACACCAAACAAAAGTGTCTAAAGTGGAAAAACGGGGACTGAGACCATGCAATTTTGATGAAATCCATCTTCACGACCCAACGCTTTCTTTTAGTAGCACTCGGGGGGATTCTGTACATGATACACACTCAGCGAGTACGGGGCAGTGAGTGCATGCAGCCCTGTGTTGGATGCTAAGTCATTCTTTGGTTGTACCCCCCCCCCCCCCCCCGTTCTGCCCCTTTTGAACTGTTCCAGTGAAGCAATGGATGCATTGTATCAAAAAGCAGGCCGGATATGGGCCCCTTGTGTCAGCCGATGCACCAGCCACAGGCTTGTGTGTGTGTGTGTGTGTGTGTGTGTGTGTGTGTGTGTGTGTGTGTGTGTGTGTGTGTGTGTGTGTGTGTGTGTGTGTGTGTGTTTGTGTGTGTGTGTGTGTGTGTGTGTGTGTGTGTGTGTGTGTGTGTGTGTGTGTGTGTGTGTGTGTGTGTGTGTGTGTGTGTGTGTGTGTGTGTGTGTGTGTGTGTGTGTGTGTGTGTGTGTGGGATGTTGGTACAGAGCCACGAGGCACGGAGCCTTAAGATGTTTTTCTTTATGAAGCACATGGGAGCAGCATGATGGTGTTGTGTGCCGATGGTATTGCTCTACACACATATCTAGACTCTATAGCTTGTATTTAGCATGGATGAAATAGCATAGTTTTGATCAATAGCATGATGGAAAGCAATAAGGTGGTTGTCAATACATTTATTGCAGTGGAAATGCGCCATTATTGACCCAAATAATCGAGCAGCCCTAATACCTTCATAATGTTGCCTTAAAAACACTTTACAGTCGAGCCGTTTTCATTCATTTTCCAGATGTCTCATCAGGATTTGATTGAAAAGAAAGAGGACAATGTGACAATATCAATTTCCAGTTCTCCACATCGCATTCTGTTCCCTTTTTTATTATCATTCATACTATTTATATATTAGAAAAAGTACCAATTGATGTACAAGAAGTTACTGTATTCTCACATTGTGCGTGTGTGTTAGTGATAGTGGAACTAACAGTGTATTCGTTGCGGTTGTCACGGAAACAGGCGATGCTTGTAGTACGAGGAGTGTATTTACTAATTCATCAATAATCTGTCACACAACAACATTGTTCTGAAATGTGTGCTTTTTCCTACAATTGTTCACCCAGCCGTTTACTTGCATACCGTTTTAAAAAAAGATACCCGGCTTTTGTCCGCACAAAAAACGATTTGGTTACGTTAAGAAACAAAACTACTTGTGTTAGTTTAGGAAAAGATAGCATAAGATATAATACTACTAAAGTGAAAAAGCAGCTTATTGATGCTACCCTCTTCCACTGAACTGTTGGGTTGGTAAAAAGTGATAAGTATGAGAACGGCACATTTCCCGACACAAAAAAAAAAAAAAAGTATTTGTCGCGTAGCGTAAAAACACAAAGAACTGCTTGCATAGAAACCAACAGCTTGGGACACATGGCCCGTTTCCCTCTGGGATTCATCAGAGTATCAAATTAAATAGATATGTCCATTCCCCTCGGAGGTGGAGGCCAGCTAGACGGCAGACACACACGGCTAGTCTGGACAAACACTCACAGAGCCCTTTAATAAAATCTCCAAACAAAGCAGACCGCCATTTAGAAGCCGTGTCCACACTTCAATATTGCAGCGATGCTATGGAAACGTATTGAGCCCTCCTCCGGCCCGTCCGCATGTTCAATCAATGTTGAAACACACCGAGCAGCGCGCCATTCATTACCCGACATTATAAGTAACGTTACACCGCGGCTTTAAGCACGGTCATCGACCCGAGGGCCAGTTAATGATAGAAAAATGATATCATTTGCTGTATTGCTGCCTTGTAAGCTGACCCCGCAAACCAGACGTGGGTCTCTTCATCTTGACCATGCCGGCTATCGATTTCCACTGAGGGTAATGACTTTTTATGTGTGTAATATATGAGGGGATGTTTGATGTAGGCTGATCTGTTTGCTCACTGTGGCCCACTTTCATTGCCATTGTCAGGGGAGTCATATCGAGGAATGCATGAAGAAAGAGTCTCTGCGGACATTTCCTAGCAGGCTTTCACCTCGCGTTTCAGTCAGCAGCTCCATATATGAGGCCCAGGCTCTGCATCCAGCCGCATATTTGTGCTGATTGAGGCACAATGTAAAGTTTCTCATGTCTATTTTTATTAATCACATAACAGTTATTAACATAAAGGTTTATGGTTTCATTATTGAGGTTCATAATTACAGCTACTGGGTCTGCGTCACTGAAAAATGTAATAAAATAAGTTTTTCAACGTCTAATTACATTCCTGTGAAGTGTAATTTTACTCTACCGTGAAATAGCAAGCACAATAGATAATGTCTTTGCCAATGTAAGTGTTTCAAAGTTTTTTATTGTTTTAAGTTTAATTAGGTGCTTTTTAACGCAGTATACATTTAGAATTGTGTAACTTTTATGTCTCGAAATGCAAGTTTATTTCATCGTTCGGTGCTTTGATCCCTACATTTAAAATGTTCAAACGGATCCACCTGTGTAGAACCAAATGAAAGTCTAAAACAAGTTCTTTAAAGACGAGTGACTGCATTTAGACTGAAATAATTCATCCAAGTCTAGAACTGGATCTAATGAATAAAACGACCATCACGATGCAATGTTGTACATCAATAATGAAACTAATTATTTTGGGGACAGAGGATTTGTTCCATCTATTGTGTGGGCGCTGTGGCTCTGACCTTTGACCCCCTGGCTGGTGACATTGGTTTTCCAGGAAATGAATCTCATTCTGTTTAGTGAACTCATTTTGAGGACCAATAAGGAAATGAGAAATGTGACACGATTATTTTTTGTTGTCATCTATCCATCTTTGGAAGTCAAAGGCAAATCTAAATTATTTTATTTATTTATTTGTTTATTCGAAATATTTTTGTTGAAATATTGGGCTGTCTTATTTATTCTCTCTCACACACAACCTGCCACTAACGTTAAACCCCTTTACTATTCAATCAAACACATTCAATGTTTATTTAGTGTAAAAGCAATAGGGCTATTTTAATCACACACACACACACACACACACACACACACACACACACACACACACACACACACACACACACACACTTCTCCGCCTCATTCTGTTTTCATTTACTCGTTCGTTATCTGACCAGCTTCAGTCTTGTAGGCTACTCACCTCGTTTCTTGTAGCCCTCGAAAGGGTTTTGGAGGTCGATGCCTCGGTGAACGTGAGTTGTTTGGCTTTCTTGCAGCAGCAGCAGAATGCATTTTCCAATGTTCGAATGAATCAAAGTGGGTCGTCACCGTCGATGTTCTCTTATGCTCCAACACACAGTTGCACGGGTTCAGAATAGTTTCCCCCCACTTTCGTGCAAGACATCGGGAACTGCTTTGCCCGGTCTTTAGCAGAGATGTTCGTCGGTAAATGAGATGGATTCGATTTTTTCATCTTGGTGTTTTCTCTCTCGTGTGAGTTCCACACGTTCACTCTACGGCAGCGTTTCTCAAACTTTTTCATACCAAGGACCACTTAACCAATAAAAAAACACTCGCGGACCACCTAACTCCACAAATATCCCAAAACACATCGTTTTTCTAGAACAGATTATAAATCGCCTGAAAAAGGTACAAACAAGCGGCAACATGTGTGACGAAGGTGTTGCCCTGGGCTTTATCATGCAATAGAAAGTGAAACTTAAGCTCGTTCCATTGCGGAGATATTCCCACGAGAGTGCGGAAAACTTAAATGTATTTATTTATTTCAAATGTGAAATGTTACCAATATACTCACGCAGGGCCGGACTGGGACAATAAGTCAGGCCGGGAATTATACACCCAGCCAGGCCACTACCAGTTTGTGCTATTTTGCTGGATTTATTTGTCAATATTTACAGCGTTGCTGCCCATAGTGATAGCCCTCTAAATCTACTGCCCAAAAATAAACATATGGACATGGGTTAGTATTTAAAAAAATGTGCAAATCTATTTAGGAACCTATTCATGTGAACATATTTTAAGTGGGGGTGGACCTCAAATTCCTATAGGGGGGTCCGGGGGCATTCTCCCCCGGTAAGATTTTGTTTTTAATGTTGGACTTAAATGCATCAATCTGGTTCACTTTGAGGGGGAAATAAAGAGAGAGACTACACCCACATGAAACAGAACTGTATACATTTAAATAATCATAAAATCATAAGTACATGGCCATAACCAATAACATCCCATATCCAATATGAAAAAACATTGAAACTTGTTTATTTATTTGTTTTTGGTTCATTTATAGTTGTGAGTGTGTCTGGTCTCCTGAACCAGCCTCTCATGTCTCCCCCCTCTCCCCCTGCTCCTCTTTGAGGCAGCAGGAAAGACTAGTTTTAGCTCTCAACACGTTTTTAAAGTGTATCTTACATTTTTTCACCTAGTTAACGTTTTTTCTTTATTATTCATGCATATTTTACTTATCACTCCCCCTTCAAATGGAAATATGTGTTTACGTGAATGGTGACCAAACCGTGAGACCCACTGAGAACTAAGTTAACTATCTAAACACTCAGCAGAGTCCTTTACCTCACCTGAGCTGAGGTTATCAGTCTCTCAGTCTGACTGGATAGGACTCTCCTCCACCTTGTTGTTGAAACAGCCGTTAGCACAGCTAGCTAGCACCAGATGCTAACAACAACAATAGCCTACACGTAACCGGTGCGCGCGCTTTCTCTCTCTTGCTCACTTGCGCCACACATACACACACACCCTCCCGAGCTTGAATGACACACAGAGACCAATCGAGGGCATTAGTGTATGGTGTATGAAAGTGGCCATGTGGACAGGCCACATCATGTAGACAGCCAGCCACCCTCTGTGAGGCAGAGTCAGACCCACATTTGCGCAGCGTTGCGTTCACAATACATAGGCTACATAAAAAAAATCCTCCGGCCAGCAGGCCACTTAGCAGGCCAGGCCATCGGGAAACTTCCCGGTGCTCCCGATGGCCAGTCCGGGCCTGTACTCACGGACCACTAGGGGGCACTCACGGACCACCAGTGGTCCGCGGACCACACTTTGAGAAGCACTGCTCTACGGTGTTGTTTACCTTCTGTGATGCGCGAGCTGATGACGTCGCATCATCATCATCAATTCCCGTCAAGACGAGTTAACTTTTTTTTTCTCAACTTTGTGTGGAAAAATGCGGGAATTATGCTGCCTTTTGATAAATATCCAAAATATTTAAAAAATCTGCGCCATTTTCCTGATTATGCGGTAAATTCTGCGATTCTGGTGGGTCTAATGATTGTTCTACACATCTAATCAAATCAAACCAAATGAAATGTGCTGGTGACAGTTTAAATAAAAGTAGTATTCAAGCGAAGAGAGAATGGTCTAAATATATTCGAGTCAGATTGCTTATAGGGCACCAGCAAGCTACTTGTATCACATGGTTTGGACATACTGCATTAGAAACAAATCTCAGGGCAAAATAGTTAAGACCAATATAATATATACAGAGACAGCATAAAAGAAGTGGACGTGGACAGTTCGACGTCACCCATTGGCATATGGACCGCTGTTTTGGAGCAGTTGGTGTCCTCTTGGTGTTTGTCGACCAACATGAGACGAGATTGAGAAGCAAAATACAATCGAACGCTGAATAAGGCATCTTTAGGTGACTTGCATATGACTTTAATGCACTGAAATAACAGTGCAAAAGGGGTAAACATGTTTAATGTAAAAACACGAAGAGGACAGTGCGCTGGTGCTTTATTGTCAATCTTCTCTAAATACTGTTATTCACAAAATGAACGTTAGGCCATTAACTCATGAGGAAAGTGTTTGATAAGGTAATCATTAAATTAAGAAGCAGGGTAGTCTTCTCATAGGCTTCTATACAATGGAGTGGTGCAGCGACGACTTCTTTTTGTGGGGCAACCTGGAAGTTAGCATAGCATAGCCAGCATACAAGATGTTACATTCTTCAGTGGGGTATTTCTGATGAATGTTATATCTTAGGACAACACGTTCAATCTTATAGGCAGGTATTAAGCACAGACCTTGACAAAAAACCATTGTCTTTGAGACAAAGATCCCCTGACTAATGTCCTACACCACTTGGACTTGTGTTTCTAGCTATTAAAAGAATGCTAGTTGGAGATATGTCTGCATCAAACCCTTTGACTTTACACTGTGTTAGCTTGACCTCAATAGCTAGACACACATCATATATGAACTGAGGAAAAGCTATAGTATGATAAGGAAGTAATGATGATAATAACAGTTATAAATCAGGTCAAATAGGGCTCTCTGACATTGACCTATCACAGGCGGCTGGCTGATGTCCAGCAGCATCCAAAGGGGTCATGTGACAGCAGGAGGATGCATCATGTCCGTCAATATGAGAGAAATTAGCTCGGGTAGCATATGGATAATGACCCTGCAGTCTGGCTCACACTTGACCAAGAAAGACTCCCCCCCCCTCCCTCGCAGGGTTAATGGACGAATAGATTTTTCTCTTTTTTTGCTGTTCAATTTATCTCGTTCTTATTGGCATTACCCTTTTGCCTTGGTGCTCCAGCGGGGCGGAGGGAAACACGAGACAGTAATGAGATTTCGCAGACGTTGCACCATGTAGAATTTCTGATGATCATATTACATTTAGTCGATAACCAACAGAATGTATTAAATCAGGCCTTCTCCGCGTATCACTGGATTGAGTGGCGTGATTACATGAGCCGTTTTTTATGTGCTTTGTTAAAGTGGATATATACGTATTTGGCCCTTTTCTTCTCCAATCAGCCCATGTGATTAGATTGTCAGTGAGGCATTACTCAATGATATCCTCTCATCTGGGAAGACAATATGGTGAAGACAGAGTGGAATATGATGGCAAGATCTGAATAAGAAATCTTTTAAAAGTGCTTTATAATTCTCTCTTTGTGTTTTCGTATTCCCTGTGGCTCACGGTTAAAGCAATGCTCCTAATGAAATTGAAAAAAATAATTTAAAGAAAAAGTAGGGCAGCTAGGTTCATCATCACTGGCTTTGCATATTAGCCAATGTGTTCCCAAGACACAAATATTGTCTTCCATATAACTTATTAATGCAGGGTGTGTTCATCACATTTTATGGTTTGTTTACTCCCTGAATGGCACTGAACAAACAGCTTCAGCTTGTGGTAGTGCTGCGACAGGCTGGATGTATCCATGTGAGGAAAACACATAAGGAAAATACAATAAAATACATTAATTGAATACAACAATTTGAATAATGATAATTATATTATTTATATATTCATATTGTAATATTATCAATAATGAAAATATGTCTTTTGCATTCGTTTTATAATCATAATATTTCTTCTAATTTTAATAATTTTTGTATTTGTTTTTTTATTGTGAAATATGTAAAACGCTTTACTTTTGTTTCTGTGTTTATTACATTTAACCATACATACATACATACATACATACATACATACATACATACATACATACTGTCATACTGTCATACTGTCATACATACATACATACATACATACATACTGTCATACTGTCATACTGTCATACATACATACATACATACATACATACTGTCATACATACTGTCATACATACTGTCATACACATACATACATACATACTGTCATACATACATACATACTGTCATACATACTGTCATACATACTGTCATACACATACATACATACATACATACATGCATACACACATACTGTCATACATACACACACAAACACACACACACACACACACACACACACACACACACACACACACACACACACACACACACACACACACACATACATACTGCCTGACGTCAACCACCAACTGTTACCTTGCTGAATACTCAAAACTTACATTTTAAATACAAATCCTTAAAACACAATAACATAAACCAATTAAAATGCCAGGAATGTGTTTATTAAACATCCTTCATCGTAAAAAAGGGATTTGAATTCCTACCATATGGCGCCTTTAAACCTCTAAACCTCTGCTTCTTCTTTTATCGAGGCCCTAACCCCTCCAGTACCACCGGCTATCTGTCACCGAGCAGACGCATTGATAAGCAGGTGGCGGCTTCTTACGGCACATTACTGTAATAATGCTGGAGTGCTGCGTATCGTTGAGTGCAGTGTTGTTCTGCTCATATTGCTCCCAGCTCCAATTTGACAAAGCCACTTAGGCTCCTCCGTGTTCACAGTCATTTCCACTCTGCCCGGAGTGGATTTAAAGCCACTGCAAATTAAGTGTGCAGGCATGACATCATCACACTGCTTCTGTGTGTGTGTGTCCGTGTGTGTCTTAAAGTGTGCTTTTTTTTTTTGCACCAGTTTGAGAGTAAATCACGTGGTGCCAGAATGTGTGTGTTCCTGGTCCCTCCATGTCTGAAACATGTGTGTGTGTGTGGCCCCGTGGATTTTTATAGAGACTCTTATGGTGTGTAAATCCAAACTCCATGACATCATGACGGATGAGTTAATCATATCAAAGTTTCATTGGGCGCTAAAACCTGCTGGAATTCCCTCTGTGAAGGTAAAGAAAAAACGTCCTGCTCAATTAGGAGCGAACCGACTGGGAAGGAAAGGAAAGTAAAACGTATAGGAGTGAGAGCTCAGCTTCTGTAAGACTATGTTAGTTTTAACATTAAAAACTCAATGCATTTGGGTTGAACACGGGACAGACAGAGGGGCGTCTTGGGAAAACAATCCAGACCCTTCAAATGTGAATGTCGTTGTATATTTACTTCCCATAGGTAGCCTATATCTACGAAAAGTGCACGAGACCACCCTGTTTTGTTTTCAAAAAACAGCTCGAATACACAAGTCTCAGTTTATAAAGTGTAACCTTGTGGTGTGCTCTCTGTTCTGTAAGGTCATAGCTCTGTGTATCCTCCAACAGTTCCTAGAAGACGACAGTTTTCAATCATGCGTCGGGAAATTGGAAAATGACGTTCGGTGCTTTTTACTCGAAGTTTTCTTAGAAGTTGAACTTACAAATTAAGTATCACTTGTATATAGACTCTTATGGCACTACTTCTATTCTATGTTATTGCACTATTTGATCTGTGTTATTGTAGTTGCACTGTTGGAGGAGCCTTTGACCTAATATTTTCATTGACATATCTACACTTTAGAATGTACGAATGAAAATAAAAGCCTTGAACATTGAACTTAAGTCAGTGTGCTCCTGCAAAAACTCCCAGGATGACAAAAGTCGCTATTTATCATCGAGGCCGAATGAATAAAGTAAAGTATCCGAACAAATACCTTGATGTATATTGCAGATAACATTGCTCTCCCTGAGGTTTCTCCCATGTTCCCTTTAAACTGTGGGTTTTCTCCGGAAGTGTTTCCTCGTACGATGTGAGGGTCTGAGGACAGAGGGTCTAAGGACAGAGGGTCTGAGGACAGAGGGTGTCGTATTGTCATACTGATATTCTGTGCAAACTAGGGATGCACGATATTGTTTTTTTGAAACCGATACCGATACCGATAACTTCCTGCTTCTCAAGACCGATACCGATAACCGATAATAAAAACAATGTTATGCCACTAATTATTTTAACGCGATTAACGCATGTGTATTTTTTTCCTCGGCCGCCGCGTAGCTTCAGAGCGCATCGAGTTTAAAATACCATCTACAAGCTGATGCTGACAGCCCCGCTCCTGCCGCCTGCTTGTGGCAGACCACACTTCCACGCTCACCGGCAGGCACCAACTGGCCATCGGGAGGACCCGGAGGGTGTGTGTGTGTGTGGCCCGAGCGAGCGAGAGAGAGACCTTACGTGCATTGTTGTTGTTAGCATCTGGTGCTAGCTAGCTGCGCTAACGGATATAAGGAGCTGTTTCAATGAAAACAGAGTCGCGACATTTCGCCACAACTGCGCCGAGCACTTGACTTGATGCAGGAAGCAGACAGCGGGACATTGTACGAAAAGTCAGCACCCTCAGCACGGATAGTGCAACATGATTGCAGCGTCCAGGCAGCTCCCGTTCGAGCATATGCCTTGAGTTGCAACACTGGCAAACTTCTTGCCTTTTTCAAAAGCCTCGTCGATAGGTGAAAGCCCCGGTGCCTTTGCAGCTGGCTTTGGATTCGCCGCTAGTTTAGCAGCGCAGGCGTCTTCGTACGCTTTTAACACACCATCGTAGCCATGGCGATGTTTCAGGTGACTAATCAGGTTCGAAGTCTTATAGCTCGTTGCCTTCTTCCCTCCTCGTGGAACTTCTGCTTTGTTAATACAAATAGCAAGCGAACTATCTAACTCTGAAACTTTGAAATAGTCCCATTCGACCGACGACATGTTTGTTTACTGTCCTGGCTTCACGGCCGCACGCCATTTACGTCACAGCCAGGCGTGAGTTAGGGAGCGCTGGATTTGTGAAGAACTCCCCTCTTCCTAAACCACTAATACCACAGTACTGGCAAAACGGGAGGAGCCGAGTGAAAAACAAGCGCCCCTCATCCCAATCCACCCACACCGCAGGATTTCTTTCTTTTCTTTTACCCAAAAAATATATTGTATATTATCGGGGCTATTAATACTTGTATCGGGTTTATCGGGATGACGTCATAATTCCTAATATCGGACCTAGTGCATCCCTAGTACAAACTGTGAAGTCCACTGAGACGAATGTAGCATTTGTGATATTGGGCCATATAAACAAACATTGATTGATTGATAGCATCCTTTTAAATCCCTCCACCAACACAGAGAAGTCTGAGAAGCCTAGTGACCTCTCCTCGGTTGCTGCTGTCAGACTGCCGTTGGTCTCCGAACGCATTAGTTTATGTTGCCACCATGAGACCAATTCACTCTTAATTGGAAAGTGAATGTATTGCACTGCTTTACATCATATAACAACGGTGGGGTTATTGCTGGGCTGGGTTCACATAATTGAACACACACCTCTTTTTTATATATATCAGCACGACTTGGTTTAAGATTAGCATGATGTTGATCTAGGCTTGTGTCAATCAGGGTCCTCTCAAGTATAGACTAGGGATGCCAGCGATTATTCGATTATTCGAATATTCGTTACAGTCTCCATAATCGAATATTATTTTTAAAAATCGATTTTATTTATATATTTTTTTTTTATTATTTAAATTTTTTTTATTATTATTTATGGTTTTTTTTTTTTTTTCTGGCTTAGTTTCAACCAAAATATATGGGTGGTGGTCGAATAATCGATTATTATTCGCCAGGGCTGCCGAATAATCGATTTTGATCATGGTCAGTTTCTGGCAACCCTAGTATAGACATGTCCTTAACACTTGTATTCATCCTAACCACCGAGTGATCCAGGCATTCGTCAATTATATTGGAAATATTGTTTGTTTATGTTCTTTGAAATTATTACAGTGGGAAGTAGGGACCGGTGATAACAGCAGCTAGCTTTTATGGATGTATTGAAAGTGATATGAGAGTCCCTTCTGGTCACAGCAGTAGCACGATGCTCTGCGCTGGTAATGTTGCACGATGACAGCATCCATCCATACACACAGTTTGTGGATGCTCCATTATTGCAGATGGAATAATCTAGATACCAATTCCTGGACCAACCATTGGGCCGGTGGAGATGTGATACACCGTCATCCGTCTCACATCTGCGTTGTTTCGAAGACAATTCACATTTTCACCTGGCGTGGAATCCGCCTCTGTAAACATTGAACATATTTACCGTTTTCATGTCCATTGATTTTGATTTCTTTCCGTAATGGAGTTTCAAAAAGTAAGTAACAGAACAATAGTTAAACCTATTAGGGCAGACTGAGAAAAATAAAGAGCTTTTTGAACATTGAAGAGTGTAAACATGCCACAGTAGAGGCACAACATACACATATGAACCTGACATGTGAGCATAATAGGGTCTTTTTAAAATGCATGGGCTTGCGATGTGTCCTCATATTTATACAATATTAAAGTTGTGGCATATAGGCAAGGTTCAAACCATTTTGTATAAATATTGAAATACATATTACCAGATAAGGTATATTCATGTATTCGGTCTTTTTTTAAGGATAAAAGCTGTACACAAGTTTGCAGTTCAATTCTTCCGACCTGTAACAACTCAACGGGATGTTTCCGATCCGGCCCACAGCATCTCACAAAGCTCCCAGGTCTGACCCCCCCCCCCCCCCCGTACACTCAGCAATGCCCTGACCCTGCATTACTTACTCCATCAGCTGCTCAGTGAGTCAGCTTCCTATCAGACTCACTCTGGCATCCAGGAAGGAGGGTGAGGCAGAGATCCCCCCCTGATCTCATCCCGCTACGCTTTGTTTCCGGTAACAGTCGAGATAGTGACTTTCAGTTTCTCTCTGTGTGTGTGTGTGTGTGTGTGTGTGTGTGTGTGTGTGTGTGTGTGTGTGTGTGTGTGTGTGTGTGTGTGTGTGTGTGTGTGTGTGTGTGTGTGTGTGTGTGTGTGTGTGTGTGTGTGTGTGTGTGTGTGTGTGTGTGTGTGTGTGTGTGTGTGTGTGTGTGTGTGTGTGTGTGAAACTCATCCAAAGTTAGGAGTGAAGGAGTGACTCTATAAAACGATCTGCTATGTATAGCTTATCTGTAGCATATGTATGGCAGTGACTCTGTAAGTAGGGACTTGTACTAGGAGCCGTAGGGTCGTCGGTTCGAGTCCCCGACCAGACCTACAAGTGTGGACTGCTACTTGGAGAGGTCCCAGTTCACCTCCTGCCCTGCCGTGGTGCCCTTGAGCAAGGCACCGGACAACCCCCTACCCACTCCCATTGCTCCCCGGGCTCCGCCCACTGCTCCTAGTATAGACTCCTGGTGCTAGGTTGGGTTAAAAGCAGAGAACACATTGCATGTATTTGTTGCATATATGTATTACATGCATATATATAATATATTCCTTTAACAATGTTTCTGGTAAATAATCGTGGGCAGCGAATGTAAGGGATTACTTTGTCGTTGTTATTGTTTGTTTGAGTTCTTTGTAATTATTTTTTCTCTTTGTACATACAATCAGTACAAACCAGTGTCTCATTTGTATGCATACATGTTGCTTTCCATTTCCAAATGACTAACCCTGGTTATGTATATTGTGAAATGCAATACAAGGAATGTTGTTCAGGGGTGAAGGAGGGACTAAAAGCAATATGGTTTGCTTCATAACTCACATTGCAGTTTGACTTTTCTTTTGAAGGATGTGTGGTTTCTGAACCGGCTTTATTTCCTTGTATCTTATCATATGTGCTTGAACTACTGAATGGCTCACAGCCTTGCCAAGTTCAACGAAAAGGTACATGCTTTATAAAATCCAGCACACTCAACAAGGAATGCAGTGGATTCAAATGCCACAGCAGATCTATAAGCAATGGGGGGGGGGGGGGGCAGAGGAATAACATGTGGTGTAAGCAATTTGAAATACAACAAAAAGAGACTTCATTTCATTGGGCCCCACAAGAGCTTGCAAATAATACAATATGTTTATTATACTGTTACAGGCCGATTTACACACACGTTGCCCATAAACTACATGTCCCACAATGCATCTCAAATATGCCTTTTTCTTAGAATGTTACTTTTTTTTCAAAATGTTTTTTTTGTGGCTTTTCTTGTTAAATCTTTTTGTGACGTCTCACTGAAGAGACTTGCTATTATTTTCCCTAGACTTCTGATTTCAGACGTAGTTAATTATGAAGTGATTACCCTATCCGATAATAATCCAATGCAGAGGCAATAGTGTAATATAATACATCATTTTATATATGATATATTTATGTATTTTTATATAGTCTTAAAGTTACAACCGGCCCCTTGAGTGCAACCATGATGCTGATTAGGCCCTTGATGACATTGACTTTGACACCCCGCTCTAGTTCCATATGAAGCCTTACGTTCAGATGCACAAGTCCATTTTTAGCCTGTATGTTCACGGAGGTTCTGCTCGGCTACCACAACCCAAATAAGGCTTGTTTACAGAAGCCCTGCAGGACTAATTCAATGCAGACGTCCATCTATCCCTCCTGCCTCTGTTTTAGCGAGAAACAACCCAAACAGCAGCATACCGGAAAGATCACATAGCTTAAGAGCCCTGCCATAAATACAAAAGCTTTGACATATTTGGCTTCTGGTGGATGTGTTTGACTCAAATGTCACGTCAGTAAACTATCGCAGCAGATGGTTTTATGTTTACGTCGAATGACAGACAGTACAGTGTAAGAGCGAAGCTGTGTTTTTCCGTTACATCTTGGCTAAAAAGACCTCTGACCACAAAACTGTTGCAAAGGTTTCCTCCGTCGGTTGCCAATAATCATGCCCCGATAAACACTGACTGGACGCAGCATCAGATACATTACAAGTACTTGACAGCAGAAGCCGAGAGAGAGAGCCTAGGAAATTAAAAACCATCGAACAATGTGTGATGTTGGAGAGGCCACTGGGTCACCACACACATTCCCATTTGAATGCTTTTCTAACAATATCCTCTGAGTTTAACAACATATTATTGATGTAAGGCAGGGGTGTCAAACTCAAGGCCCGGGGGCCAAATCCGGCCCGCGACTTCATTTTATGTGGCCCCGCAAGAGCTTGCAAAGAATATAATACATTTATTATACGGTTTACAGAAGCAGGTTGCCCATAAACTACATGTCCCACAATGCATCTCGTTTTGTGACATGCACACTGAAGAGACTTCAGCTTTCAGACGTTCAGAAGTTATTATCCTATCCGATACTAATCCAATTCAGAGGCAATAATGTAATATAATACATTATTTTATATATATATTATTTATATAGTTACAACCGGCCCTTTGAGTGCAACCTTTATGCGAATGTGGCCCGCGATGAAATTTGAGTTTGACACCCCTGATGTAAGGGATGGACTTTCCTTAGTATTTTAACGATACTCATCTTCAGCATTGTTAAAATTGAGAATTACACCAGTAGCACATTTAAAATGCTTTATTGCTGCCATTGGGAGCAATGTTATGTCCTGCAGGTGCCAACTTTGTCCCAACATGAAACCAAAAACAGATATTATTCTGCTTTATAGTATTGGATGTTCAACAGGCAAATAGTTGAAAGCTTTCTTACCAACGTACTTGTTTGTAATTTAATTATTTCTGTATAGTATAATGTACACAAGCAATCAACACAACATATATTTTCTAAAATATTTGTTTTTTGATGATTCAACCGTTCTGTTTTCATGCCCTTCGAATAACTAACCCGACACACTCGACTTTGTCTATGCAGCAAATGAGCAGGCTGTTGACCTTTTGAAAACCATATGCCCAAAATAACTCTCCCACTTTGTCACCATTTCCCATATCCAAATCTAATCTGAAAAATAGATGAAGTGGAACAAAAGAACAGTGACAGTTCAAGGAAAGGCCAGATGTAGTAAGTAGGACGATTGCCCTTAGTACAGTAGGAAACTGAATATGTGTTATATATATATTTGCTATTCAAAACCTAACATTGGCCATTTTTTCTTTTTCATGTTGTATGGTAAGGACGAGTAGTAAGTAAGGTTTAACAACTGTAACTGAGATTGTAAAGGGATACAAAGGTAACACCAGGAGGTTTTAGGTGGAAGATAAAGAGACATAAGAAGGAACGTGACGAAGATGACAAAACGTTATTGACTACACAATTGAAACTGAGCCGTTGTGTTCATCAGTAAAGTGGAACTTCTGTGTGAACTATCTTAAACTGCACTGTAACTTTGTATTCATGTATTTTTTCTTTTAATGTTTCTTTTATTATCTCTTACTGTTTTTAACTGCCTTTGTCTGAATGTCTTTCATTTGTGTACCTTGAATTGCTTCGTGTTGAAAGGTGCTATATGAATAAACTTGCCTTGCTTTACATGTAATGGAAATCTTTATAACAAAGCAACAATATCTGAAGTTTATTCCACTCAAACGAGACCAAAACAAAACAGGGATGCATCATATCAGCAAGATTCCACTCAGTCCTTTAACGTATGTGCTTTCATGCTACTTACATTGAGCTGTCTTTTGCTCTTTTCTGCACTTTCCCCCTCGGTGGGACTAATAAAGGTATTCTGCTTCTGATTCTGGGTCACCAGTGGAATGCAATCCCAGGTACTATAACTCAGGTGCACAGGAAGTTTTATTATATTCCAATTAAGCGTTTCAGCTCCTCACGACCTCCCAGCATTCATCAGTGATGTAAAACACCAGCGAGTCTGGGTCACTGAATCCCTGGCAGAGATACCAGCAGCGAGTCCCAGTCTTCACACGGACAATTCCCCCAAGCCTCGTGCTACTCTCTGGGCCTCAGACATGTGTAATTAGGTATAAAATACAGCGGTGTGGAGGGTGGGCCGGGCCCCTTGCAACACAGAGGGGAGCCTTGAGCTGCCAGTGCACAGAGACAATTAGGTCCAAATGAAAAATTGATTTCCACTCATACTGAATGGATGTTAAAACAAAGCACGTAATAAATACCATCTGGTGACAGGCGGGAGTGCCGGCCACAGCACACGAAGCCCCTTGTTAGCCTCGGCAGCGCCAGCATATCGATCGCCCGCGGTGACAAAGGCGACTCTAAACGGGGCCTGGAAGATATATAATTCAATAAACATTTCAAAAGATTGCACGTGGCAACATGGGCATACAAGTGCCAGCTTTAATGCATTCCTGTTGGTTCGTCTGCAGGTAGCCCAAAAACAAAAGCTTGCATGGATCAAAATGTTTATTGAGTTATGCACCCGGGTTATCCGAGGCAGAATCACAAATGTGAACTTGCGTCACTGCCTGCTGAGATTTGGCAGCAATTCAAAAGCACTCACTCTTATGAACACGGAGAAGTCAGAACAATGATAATGTCACAAAGGTTTTAACCCGGGAAATAGTGTTTCTCTTAGAATTCCCTTTCGCTGAAAGCGGGGTTACTCAATTGTCTTTTGCCTTTCTTACAGTATCACAAACAACAGCTCCACTTTAAGAGGATGCGATATTTAGTTAATTATCCCATGATACATTTTGCTCCACCATTCAAACTGAAAATGCTATTCTTTCTGTTTCATGCTTTATTGTATTCACATGTCCGTCAAATATGTGATTTTGGATGAAGAAATGTTTCTGATAAATAGCTGTTTATCCAAAATGAATATAGTCCAGACACGTTCACATCATTGTAACAGGTGTGATATGTTCAGATGAGGCTGTGGCTCAGTGGAGTGTGTGCTGGGCTTCGAATCAGGGGATAGCAGGTTCAAACCCCACTGCAGTCAGCATCTCGTTGCTTTGGTGGGGATTGCCCACAGTGTTGAGTATGTAAGTCACTTTGGATAATAGCGTCTAACATGTAATGTATCGTGTGATAGGAGGTCTTATATATATATCTGCTTTTTTTTTAGGAAGATCAAGAACATGTGCAATGATAAATGTAACTGAAAGATACAATTGTACAGCCCCATATTGTCTTTAAACTTACCCCAATGAAGCTACACCGTTACTACCTGAACACTGTGGGCACGAATGTTCAAAAACACATGTTGACGTGAATCAAAAGGCTGTCGCTGTTCATGAGCGAACATTGGTCTGAGTGTCGATCTTTACTTCTCAAAGCACACGTCTTTGCGTTTTTACTCACTCTATATTGAAGAGGGTCTTTTAAGACTCCGTCCTGCACTGAATGGGAGGAGGGATTTCTCCCTTGAAGCGATGCAGAAGAGTGTGATGGCATCACTCATCTTAGAGGGCTTTGTATGCACTTAGTACACCTCAGTAAATCAAGAGTGAGCGCAGATCTTCAAAGGAGGGATAGAGAGGAAGGAGGAGACAGGAAAACACACAATAGCAATAAGGCAGAGACTAAATAAGGAAACGGTACAGACAAGGGAGAGAACAAGCGTTATTAGTGAGAACACAAGGTACAAAGTCGGTCAATGTTGATTTCCAATGTTGCGTTAAGTGGTGTTCGAAGATCAAAACCTGAGCAGCGTTCGAGTTACAATCTGAACGTTATGGGGTTCTTTAAAACGACCGTTAGGGGCGGAGATAAATATATCAATAACAACCGGGTAATAACGTAAAAACCGACTGATATGTATATACCTTGGAGGTGAAGTGCAGGCATATAGTCATTCAAGAGAGAATACAATGTTTCTTTTAGCCGATATACCTCGTAAATAATACTCATTACATCGAAAAAAGCATTATTTGTGATTAAAATAATGGTCGTTGGTAATTTAGCGACGCCCACATATGAGTTCACTGCTTTCATAGGAGCTCAGACCCTCCTTATGGGAGGACAGCTCCCATTGGCTCACACATAACTCGTACCATAAACATGTGGGTTTGTAACAGATGTTATTTTGCGCTATATTCAAAAATCCAATGGAAAAATCCCATTGCCTTTTGTGGTCGGATCTGAAGGGATGACAACATGATACACATATATACTTCCATCACCTTTGTGCGTCGTCATGGGCACAGGGACGGTGTTGCTGGTTGTTTAAATTAGAAACACCTGCTGTACGCCCACATGGGAGGTTCAGGGCGTGTATTCAACTAAATAAACAAAACCAGCCTTCTGCCTCCCAAACATATTTGATGTATGGTATTTTAATAAAATGCATATATAATGAATCCATTTGGGAGGAGAGTGGGTGTAGTCTGCATAATACTGAGTATAACTCATGCCTGCTGTTCAGACTCTCGCTCACATGTTCATCCTTTACTCTAAGCCTTGTTCTTACATTGTAAAAGTGATGCATCTGAAGTGAAATGTTCAACGCATGGAATCATTTTGGGTTACTATCGAAAAGGGGTCAAAGCTCCGGGTGATTTGGATCACTTGATGATAAAGGGCTCCCAGCTGTGAGTTGGTGGGCGGAGCTAAACCTATACTATGTATCAAAGTCAAAGTCAGCTCTATTGTCAAAATGTCTACATATGTTAAACACATAAATCTCGAGATACCGTTTCCGGCAGTCCCAGTGTGACATATATAAAACAAAAAAATGGCCGAGATAAACGGGGTATACAACTAAGTAATAGTTTTAATAAGTGCTGGTTAATAATATATTTATAAATTGACATTAATGCAAGTATTTTTTGTGCGAAATAGAAACATGTGGAGACATGGGTGCACAATGACAACAATGCATGATTCTGAAATGTTTAGTTTTTAGTCCTCTTTGCAATTGTTATCTCAAACCACTTGGATCTATACAATAATATACTTGTTTCAATGTGGTGTAAGCATCTCTTCAAGTTATTCATGATGATCAAGTCACGTTTAGCTCTCAGGAGACTCCACCTGCAGCGCAGTTGACAAACCCCTTCAGACTGTAACGGCTGTTTTTACCTCGTTTTGAAGCACTTTTTATTTTGTGCTTTTTTTCCCTCTTCATGCAATAACTGTTTTTCACACTTTTTCCAAACTAGTCACTTCTCGTTCATGGGATGAGTTTATGTTTTGTGGCAATCTGCAAGATGAACATCAGAAGAAGATTACTATACAGCTTTAAGTAATGTTGCCAACGTGTGTCATCTACGGCTCCAGCAGGAATTTAGAGGTGGAGACACGTTTTCTGCACTTTGCTTTGAAATGTTGTTTGGTGTGACGCATTTTGAAATGTACTATCAATTATTGAAGGTGATTAATGTGTCTCTAAATTAAACCGCCATGTGACACAACACTTGCATTAGTACTTTCTGTTTGTTGACACACATACAGGCTGTCAACGACTTTTAGCTATACCTACCAACGGAGGAAATCAACACTTTCAAGCATGTGCACTTCCTCACGGGCCAAACACTGTTCCAATATTTGGTTGCTCTGATTAAACTGCTTGCATTCAAATGTATTCTGTTATTGCGCTGCATGTCTGTACCTGTTTGTGTATCGTGTTTCTTGCACCTTTATGTTTTGTTCTACTTGCTATGCACCTGGGACCAGAGAAACACGATTCCCCTTCTTTCTGTGCTGCACAGTTTGCTGAATGATGACCTGAATGTCTCTCTTATCTCATATGTCATCTCATGGGAAGATGAGTCCTGCGATGAACCTGCATAACAGATCATTCATTAATGAGCTGGAGATGGGGGCGGGGCAGAGTTCCCAGCATCTGCCTCAGAAGAGTGAAATGCCCTCGGGAATTAACGACAGTGATACTGAGTATAGAATAACATGTTTGTGAGACAGTGACAGACAGGGCCGTTGGGCAGGATGCGAGAAACGTTGCCTATAGCCTACCGGAGACTCAATGGATGTTTGTGTGATGACTTACTCAGAGGTGGAAGAAGTACTTAAGTAAAAGGAGCAATACTTTGTTATAAGTAAAAGTCCTGCAGTCAAAATCTTACATAAGGAAAAGGAGAAAGGTATATGCATCAGCATATACTTAAAGCACTCCTTATGCGTAATGGTTTATTTCAGAATCATATATACTGAGTTACTGGGTGACTATTATGATTATTGACGCGTTTTTATCACAACTAGAAAATGCAGAGATAATTCGAATAACTTGATTTACTGCTGATTGATATTTTAGACGATAAATATAATAATAATAATAATATATAATATTTTTATAGCGCCTTTCAGGAAACCCAAGGTCGCTTTACAAGTCGGGTAGGGGGAGGGAGTAGGGGGAAATAGGCAGACAGGTTAAGGGGGTGGGGGGGGGGGGAAGTAGGGGACAAATAAACCTATTAAACTAACTATACAGTGGGGAAAGCCTTGGTAAAAAGGTGCGTTTTGAGGGCTTTTTTGAAAATGTCCAGGGTTGGGGCGCTGCGGATTTCGGGGGGGGGGAGAGAGTTCCAGAGGGTGGGGGATGCCACACTGAAGGCTCTGTCACCAAAAGTCCGCAACCTGGTGCGGGGGGTGGAGAGGAGATCCTGTCCAGATGATCTTAGCTTCCGGGATGGAGTGTGGTAGCGGAGAAGGTCAGACAGGTATTGGGGGGCGAGGGCATGGAGGGATTTGTAAGTCAGAAGAAGGAGTTTATAGGTGATACGGTGCTTGACTGGGAGCCAGTGGAGGTGGATCAGGGTGGGGGTGATGTGCTGCCAGGGCTTGGTGTGAGTGAGCACCCTGGCAGCCGAGTTCTGCACATACTGGAGCCTGTACAGGGCTTTACTGGGAACCCCGAACAGGACTCCGTTGCAGTAATCCAACCGGGATGAGACGAATGCATGAATGAGGGTCTCGGCCACGGAATCAGAGAGTGATGGTCGTAGACGGCAGATGTTCCTGAGGTGATAGAAGGCAGACTTAGTGACGGATTTGATGTGTGACTGAAATGAGAGAGTGGAGTAAAGGATGACACCCAGGTTACGGACTACGGGAGACGGGGAGATGGAACAGCCGTCAATGTGGAGGAGGAGATCCCCAACCTTCCGGAGCAGTGCTTTGGGGGCCACAACCATGAGCTCAGTCTTCTTACTGTTGAGTAGATTTGCTGTCATCCAGGTTTTTATGGCATGGAGACAGTTGACCAAAGACTGTGGAGGGAGCTGGGTGGATGGTGAGGTGCTGGGATAGAGCTGAGTGTCGTCAGCGTAGCAGTGGAAATTGAGACCGAATTGACGTATGATCTGGCCAAGGGGGAGCATGTAAATGGTGAAAAGTAGGGGATCAAACACGGAGCCTTGGGGGACACCATGGTTGACTGGGGCCGAGGGGGAGGATGAGCCGCTGATGCTAACAAACTGAGACCTGGTTGATAGATAGGACTGAAACCATGACAGAGCTGTGCCAGTGATGCCAAGGTTGTCAGAGAGGCATTTCAGGAGGACTGTATGAGAAACAGTGTCAAAAGCGGCAGAGAGGTCTAGGAGGATGAGAATACTGATTTGTCCGGAGTCAGCAGCGAGAAGGAGGTCATTAGTGATCTTGAGGAGGGCGGTCTCTGTGCTGTGATGTGCTCTGTAGGCTGACTGTAGCGGTTCGTAGAGCTCATGGTTGGACAGATGTTGATGAAGCTGGGCGGCGACTGCTCTTTCCAAGGTTTTGCTAAGGAAAGGAAGGTTGGAGATCGGTCGGTAGTTGTTCAGCTCCTCAGGGTCCAAACCAGGCTTCTTGAGGATAGGAGTGATGGAGTATAAATATGTCAATGTTTATTTTAAAACGGATTTAGATTTGGTATTAGCTGATAATCTTAACCCAAAACTAAAAGCTGTCAAATAAATGTAGCGGAGTAATAGTATAAATTAGGCTTTAAATGGAAATGAAGTATGAAGTACAAGTATGTCAACATAGTACTTAAGTATGGTTCGTGAGTTACTTTCCAGAACTGCTAATATTACTTTAAAAATGTACATTTTTTTTCATTTTTGCATTAATTGAAGTCCCCAAATCTTTTTTTAAATCCTCCGTCTGCTCCAGTCTGTTTCAGTTCAACTCTGTAATGTTTGTATGCATTTAGAATGTCACTTTAGGTCGTGGCATCCAACTGAATAAATCTAATTGCTACCCAGTGACAGTCATTTGAACCAAGATTCATTGGATGCTGAATCATCCGGCTCTTGCCAAGAGGAATCTCCTGCATGTGGCGAATCCAGAGAAATCCCATCCAGGTTGCATTCTGTCGAGTGCCAGGAAATGATCAAACATAAGGGTGCTACCACATGTGAACGCCGCCTCTCAGAAGTTAATTACTGTAGGTTGCTGTGGCATCATGGGAAAACAACACACAGGGCAATAGTGTCCCATTATGGCTGCAGTGAGATGTGTTTGAGCTTGTTGTTTGGGCCTTGGGGGGATGGGGGGTGCGGGGGGAGTGTTGGATTCGTGTTCATTTCAGACTTAGATCATGTGAGTGAAAAACACAAGGACTTCTTAAGAAATATGTTCTTAAGAAGTGATGGCAAGAAGTGATGTTACCGTGGGAGGCTGTGATGCTCTGGAAGTTAGCTCGTGCCATTCAAGTCAGTCTAAGTAATTGCAGATATTGGATGTGACCAAAGGAGGAGTGATACTCTCGGGCGATATTTGTACATCGCTCAATCCTGAGCCAGAAATCTATTGAAAACAGTTCTGCTGTGCATCCTAACAGAAAACCCTTAAACAACGAGGTCCAACAGACACTGTGAGGATGAGCTGAATGTAAGGTTTATAGTTGTTATAAGAAGTGTCCAGAAGTGTCCAGTTGTATAGAAAGAACCCTGATGGATTGATTTTAAGACAACAGTTCTTGAGGTTGCTGAATATCAATTACTTTGATAATAATCCAATCAGCCTATTTACTTTCAGATCTATTCTAATTTAAACATCAATGTCTAGGCTTTTTATGGCATCAAAGCATCTTTCAAATTCACGTATGTTCTGTGCAATAATGAGACTATTCTGGTATGTCTACCGTAGTATATTGTCTTACACTACAAAAACTCTACCCCAAGTGAAGGAGTTCAAGTATCTCGCGGTCTTGTTCTCGAGTGAGGGAACAATGGAGCGTGAGATGGGCCCGGAGAATCAGAGCAGCGGGAGCGGTACTGCAGTCGCTTTACCGCACCGACGAAAAGGGAGCTGAGCCAGAAGGCAAAGCTCTCTGTCTACCGGGCCATGTTCGTTCCTACCCTCACCTATGGTCATGAAGGATGGGTCATGTCCGAAAGAACGAGATCGCGGATACAAGCGGCCGAGATGGGTTTTCTCCACAGGGTGGCTGGTGTCTCCCTTAGGGATAAGGTGAGAAGTTCGGTCATCCGGGAGGGACTCTGAGTTTAACCGCTCCTCCTTCGCGTCGAAAGGAGCCAGTTGAGGTGGTTCGGGCACCTAGTTAGGATGCCACCTGGGCGCCTCCCTAGGGAGGTGTTCTAGGCACGTCCAGCTGGGAAGAGACCAAGGGCTAGACCTAGGACCAGGTGGAGGGATTGTATCTCTTCGCTGGCCTGGGAGCGCCTTGGGATCCCCCAGTCAGAGCTGGTTGATGAGGGGAAAGGAACGTTTGGGGCTCTCTGCTGGAACTGCTACCCCCGAGACCCGACCACGGATAAGCGGGAGAAGATGGATGGACTACAAAAACTTGAAATCTTGCCAAGTATATTTGTCTAATTTCTAGTCAGAATATGTCTCTACACCTGATATAAGACAACATTACTTCAGAAGTAACACTGTTGTGAGATATAGGCTCTTGTTTTTAGACAATGCATCATCTTGTTGAGTCAGAAAAGGTTATTTTGAGTTGTATCTCAGATGAAACTTATTTTTTTAACATATTTATTATAAAATTACCAACTAACATCAGAAAACAGAAAACTTTGAGCATTTGCGACTTATATTGTAACAACATTTCCTGATTCTGGTCGAATATAGTTCAAAATGAGTTCTGCCAGCTAATCACAAGATCTGATTTATCTAAATATCCCTTCTATTTTTGTACTTATTTCAAGTGAAAACAGCTTGTTTTCATTATTGTTTAACCTGTTTTTGGAGCAGCATTTTCCCCAGTGTATTTCAATCACTAGTGCAATGCCAAAGTTGTGACATTTTTAAATACTTCACGTCGTGTCTGGTCTGTTCGTTAGTGTTCTGAATCCTTTCCACATCTCTAATTTTGGCTGTGTTAAAAAAAATGGATCTATTGACATGCTCACTGACAGCTATTTTGCAAGATAGGAAATTAACTCACCCATTAACCTGTTCAGCCCTGAGCCTGTGTTCCAGGCCTCAGGCTTAAAAATGACATTCCCAGAACAAATGACTATAACTTCCCTCTAAAAAGGATACATTAATAATCTTTTTTCTCAAAGCAAGGATAAACCTGTGAGTTGGATATAAAAAAGTCAGAATCAATATAGCATATTTTTATTTTAAAGTAAATTCAGATTGAAAAACATTACTTATAGTGAAAACCACTCTTGAATAGTAGACTAAAAGCTTTAGGAATCATATGATAAGTACCCTGTATCAAGATTGATGCAAAACAAGTGACATTTGACCTTTTTAGAGAGGTTTAGACAAACAAAAAACACTTCTGGGGTAATTTAAGTGCATTTTCCATTTCTCTGGAACCCATCGGTCGATGTTGATGATTGACATCTGTTTTTAACCGTTAGAGCCAATAGAATCGAGGGGAGGTTCCTAAAATCCATCTAAACTTTACCCATTGGTGAATAGAGTGATGCGCAGCCACAACCGGAAGCTGTCATACACTCTGGTAGCTATCATAGCAGCTATATATGAAAACTCCGTTATTGACATAAACATGGAATGATGGATTATCAGTAATCATTTCAAAGTGACACAGAGACATTGGATTAAACTATGGATTAACGTTCAGCAGCGTTTTGATCGTTTGAATGCCATTGGACACAACTTTTGATCACAACAACAGCATAGGTAAAACAATGTCCCGTTTTTGCTCCGTAAAGCTCTGTGTTGTAATGTCTGTTTTTGCTTCCCCTGTCGCGAGTTCTGATCGCTCAGTGATGATACCAATACCCCTCAAATCTGTGGAATCTCAGCTTGCTAATTGATGTTTCGCTCAGGGCTCATTTAGACACTTCTTGTGAGGTCAAAATGGTTCGTATCGTCAGTTACCTGAGTTTCTTCCCACTAAATAGGTATGACACATTAATAGGTTTTAAATGTTAAGAAGCTCTGAGACACAGTTTCGTGAAAAACTGCGAGCGGGGGCC
>NC_047519.1:39807144-39843547 GCF_902827115.2 Pseudochaenichthys georgianus
AAAAACAAAACTTAACTTATTAAGTCTTATACCAAGTGTAACGACATATTCTGACAAGAAATTAGACAAATATACGTGCCAAGATGTTACATGTTTGCAGTGTATAAGGCACTCATTCTTATTTTAAGAGTGCATGTCTAACAGTGTTTGCAGAATATTAAATCTGGAAGGGTGTTTGATTGCAGAAAACGATATTGAAATATCCTCATCCATTGTAGCAGTAACCACGTTGCTATACTCACCCATTGTACATCGTATAGCATATCTAACAGCATTTTGGATGTTGTATACAATCCCATGCTTTTGTGTCCGGGAATAATTGTTTAGATAATGTTGGTGATGATCCAGATCTGGGATTCCTGCCAGCAGAGATGATCTCTTCTTAGCTGTAACTATGAAACAGATGGAGACGGAGGCTTTATCCGAATTCAAAGGGGAGTTATGTAGACTCACATAATCAATTTAGCCTGAAAATGAATTGATAAGAATCTTGTTCCTAATCTCGGTGCATGGAGAGATGAATTTTCCTGATAGCAGTGGTACATATTTTTGCTTTTCTTCTTTCATCAAGTGTCATATCCACTTAACGGGAAGAAACTCAGCTAACTGACGATATGAACTATTTTTACCTAAACAAAACACAACTCTAACGCCGAGCCTCAGAATTAGCACTAAGCGAAAGGGTTCTAACGCACTTAGCAGATAGCTCACAGTAGAAATATTGTAAACTTCATCGGATCTGCACAAACTAGATATCATATGAAAGCTGGGATTCCACAGATTCAAATGGTATAAGTATCACCACTGTGCGATCAGAACTCACTGCAGCGAAGGCAAGCAAAGACAACACACAACTTCACCTTACGGGGCCAAAACGGCAAATACGTCTTACCGTTGCTGTTTTCTGATCAAAAGTTGTTCAATGGCATTACATCGATAGAAACGCTGCTGAAGGTTAATCCAATGTCTCTGTGTCACTTTGAAATGATTACTGATAATCAGAGGTGGGACCAAGTCATTGTTTTGCAAGTCCAAGTCAAGTCTCAAGTCTTTGCGCTCAAGTCCGAGTCAAGTCTCAAGTCAGGATGGGCAAGTTCAAGTCAAGTCCAAGTCCTAAACTTTGACAAAACAAGTCTTAAACTAGTCAGTATGTGTTTTTGATCAAATGTAATGACATCGATCAACAGAATAATACTTAATAATCAAACCGCTCTTTATTAGTCACATTAATAATTGAATAATCAATTTTCTCTCTGCTGGTAAAGTAACGTGTGTTTTTCTAATTTAAGAGGGATCAGTAAGGTAAGGCTACCGTGACGGTTTGATTCAGAAGGAGTTTAATGTATAAGATCCCTGATGTTGAGGTAACCAGAATGTTTATTTCCACTGTGTACAACATGTTATACAGTGAACTGACTGAACATAACAGCATAACAGTACAGAACTGTGTTAGCGTGTTAGACAAAACGTATGTGTGTGTGTGTGTGTGTGTGTGTGTGTGTGTGTGTGTGTGTGTGTGTGTGTGTGTGTGTGTGTGTGTGTGTGTGTGTGCGTGTGTGTGTGTGTGTGTGTGTGTGTGTGTGTGTGTGTGTGTGTGTGTGTGTGTGTGTGTGTGTGTGTGTGTGTGTGTGTGTGTGTGTGTGTGTGTGTGTGTGTGTGTGTGTGTGTGTGTGTGTGTGTGTGTGTGTGTGTGTGTGTGTGTGTGTGTGTGTGTGTGTGTGTGTGTGTGTGTGTGTGTGTGCAATTAATCACATTTTAATCGCAATTATGATTTTGGCCTGCCACAATTACGAAAACAACATAATCGAAAAAACCGATTATTTTGCTTTGCTAGGTTGTGACAGTGCACTGCAACATATTTGATCTAATTAATTGTTTAGTAATGTATCATTTATGTAATTAATGTTTGTATTGGTTTTTCAGTTGAATTATATGTTCAGGGTAATCAAGAGTTAAAAAGATACTGTTCAAATTATTATTTGTTTTAAAGTTCAATAAATGGATGTTTTCAAAGTCAATGAATAATCGTATTTAATAATCATGATATTAATTATTGACCAACATAATCTTGATTATTGCCATAATCAAGCAGCCCTAGTGTGTGTGTGTGTGTGTGTGTGTGTGTGTGTGTGTGTGTGTGTGTGTGTGTGTGTGTGTGTGTGTGTGTGTGTGTGTGTGTGTGTGTATGTGTGTGTGTGTGTGTGTGTGTGTGTGTGTGTGTGTGTGTGTGTGTTTGTGTGTGTCTGAGAGAGAGTGACAAGAGCTATATTCAGAGTTCTGCTGCCTTGGCTACATTATTTCATCGATGCTGTTGTATGATTGGTGTTTAGCTACGGTATTTAGCGTCTCCAGCACCTCCGCTTTTAGGGTTGACGTAGACCCAAACTTCGCCCGGAGGTCCCCCGGTGTTGTTGCGGGAGCTGCTGCACTAGCTAACGCTACATTAGCTGCTGCTGCACTAGCTAACGCTACATTAGCAAAACAAATGCTAATTTCTTTTGCAAAAGGTGCAGCGGGCTTCAAACACGTTCCCTCCACTGGTTTCAACCAAGCACTAAATTAGATGTTTTCCAACCAAATACGGTTGAACTTACACTTCCCCATATTTATTTGTAAGTAGATTCGAGGATAGGCTACATGAGCTGAAGCTTGGTTGCTAGGTTACTAGCTGGGTGTTCTCCAATAAGGGGCCGGGGGAAAAAAGTTAGTGATGACTGGTTCCATGTTGATTTAATTCAATACAAATTGTTGGGGGGAACTGAAAGGCTATTACCGTACTGGTTACTTTGCAGCCCGGACATTTCCCCCAAAACACATTTAGACGCTATCGCAACACAGAAGTACCTTTCAAATCCGATAATTTTTAAGACCTTCTAAATCATATTTAAGACCTTTTTAAAGGCCTTAAATTCAGATTATTAGACCCCGCGGGAACCTTGATTGTAACTTTTTTAATTGTCTGAACTTCTCCCACCTCTGACAATAAATCCTGAGTGGTTACCAAAAAAAAACCCTGCTCTGAAGGTTATTTTAATTTTACAAATCCTGCACTCAGCTTTGCTTTCTCCAATATCATTGAAATTCAGCCAGATGCTGCTTATTTTTTCGGTTTTCGCTCATTTCTTGACTTTTTCCGACGCGCTTGCATTTAAATCCGGCTCCCCGTCTCCCCGTCACTCTGTGCAGCTGGCCTGTACCACTACACATTCTGTGCCCCCACCCTTCTTTCACATAATGGTATGATCCTAGTGTATCCTCGCATATGATTGGCCGCATGGTGGCCCAGCTAAAGAAAGACCCGCCCCTGCCTGCAAGGATTCTCAGCAAGAGGAGGAGCGGCTGAAGATTCTGCTCTCCCCAACGGGTGTCTGCTCTCCTAGCGGCAGCTCGCGATCGGCGTGTTGGAGACCTCTGAATTAAAGTATCAAGTCACCTCAAGTCAGAAGGCTCAAGTCCAAGTCAAGTCCAGAGTCATTGGTGTTCAAGTCCAAGTCGAGTCGCAAGTGTTTTGTGATGTTGTCAAGTCGAGTTTCAAGTCATCAAATGTGTGACTCGAGTCCAAGTCATGTGACTCGAGTCCACACCTCTGCTGATAATCCATCATAACCTTTATGTCAATAAGAGTATTTCAATCAGGAGAGACGTGATGTATGGAATACATGTTTATTATCGGTCACATTATATAAATGAAACATAATGATGACAGTTTATAACAAGTGAATGAAATGGTGTTTTGGCGATTAGGCCCAGGTTTTGTAGGATATCATTCGGGAAGGGAAAGAACCGTTTCCGATGAACCCCCACAAGAAGTGAAGTATGGTAATCTTACCTTGTGGGATGCGGAAATCTATGGATGAAAATGAGAGGTTAATACATGTGAGAATGTAGACATACTGATGCCTCCCAGGCATCCTTCCTGGACATACAGGGCTTCCTGGACGTACAGGGCATCCTGGACGTACAGGGCATCCTGGACATACAGGGCATCCCGGACGTACAGGGCATCCCGGACGTACGGGGCATCCCGGACATACAGGGCATCCTGGACATACAGGGCTTCCCAGACATACGGGGCATCCCGGACGTACGGGGCATCCTGGACATACGGGGCGTCCCGGATGTGCGGGGCGCCCTGAATGTGCAGGGCTTCCCGAACGTGCGGGGCAACCTGACTTAGCAGGGACACATTTATACAGACCCGAAGGTTTACGACCTGGACATACAGGACATGGCAAGAATAAACATGAGCCGCGGGGCGAACGTACGTGCTGACATGCTAAGAACCACCACCAGTTATATGCATACGTACCAATTTGTAAGGTTGGAGAGACCTTTGGATAGCCAGCACGGCACTGAGGTCCGGACGAATGTAGGATGAGAAAGCGGAGGAGGACCACCGTCCGAGTTGTTGCAGGGATGAGGATGAGACACCTTGATTAGCAGCGGAAGTAGCTGCACCTATTCTAAATGAATGCCCCGTGTATAGAAGGGGTGATAACCCGGATTTAATGAGAACTTGCTTTAAATCGTGATTGAACTGTAGTTGAGTTAAGGGAAAATTCCCTGAGATAAGAAATAATGGTGAGAGAGGATTAGAGGTAGGTCTAAGCTGTAGGAATTTGATCATGGATTTATAAGGGCAGAACTGGGAGTCGTTGCGGGCGGCGATGACGGAGCAGGCGCCACCGCATTTGGAGTGCTTAAGATAAAAGCTAAAGTGGCTGGCGTGAAAGGATATGTCAGAAAAGCTGACGTCTCGATTGAAATCGAACGTAAGAGAATCTGTGGTAAATTCACCTGGTCTGAGGAAAGCATAAAAAGCTAGGAGAAATAAAGCGATGAGTCATAGATGCTGATAACTGATTGAGTGATTAAGACTGTCTTCTATCATCTGAGGTGAGGATGATGGAGGGACGCTAGTGTTAGATCCAGCGAGTGTGGTAATAAATGTGTAGCAATAGTGAAAATCTGAGTGTGCCGCTATGCGGATGATCTCATGCAGATATCCCCCCCAAAACGGAGGATGTGCAGTGCACGTCCTTAAGTCGGGGAACACGCAGTCGTCGTGAGGCCGGCGGATGCCACGTACAGGAACGGGAGATGATGGCGTGCCGAAGAATATCCGCATGCAAAGTATGGTTGCCAGGTGAGGAAGAGCAACTGTCGTTGAAGACGTTTATGTGGATGCACGCAGTTGGTTAGTGGAACGTTAATACCATGAGCTTGATGTGATGGCTAGGAACTCCAGGTGTGTGACTGGGCCTATAGTTCCTCATGATTAGGGACGCTGTGCTCCTGGAGGAGTCTCTTCTTCTCTCTTCTTCTTTCTTCTTCTCTTTTCCCAGTTGAGCGGAGTTATAGGTTAGTAATGTTGTATTTGAACACTAGATGGCGTAAAGGCAACGCATGAGGAGATCTCCCTGAGCAGTGGGTGATTTGAACTGGGGAGAGACAGCTATTAATATTATTTACCCGAATAGCCGGTGCACACGTGTAGTTTCTCCTTACTCGACTGCCGCTTGAGGCTGAAAGAGTTCCGCTGAACGGATGATGGGAACTTAAAGCGCGTCGTTAATATCTGCTTTGAAGAGCCAGCCTTGGCCTGCACATTATTACGATTACATCATCTCCGTGCGTGGAAAGGGGGAACATTGACCTTTGTCATCGAGATTGCCCTGAGCATTTAACAAATAGCTGAAAATCTAACAAAATAAATAACTCTGTTACCTCTAATCATTAACCCATGTTTGTATAATTTAGTTAACTCCGTGTGTTGCTGCTAGCATACATAACGTGACTTGGAAACGTTACTCGTGGACGGGGCTACAGAGCTACGAGACAGTCGAACCCGATGCATTCCTCCGTCTGGATGTGGAGCACTTTGCTAAATGTTTAGACAAATTGCTCGTGTTACCGCCCTTACATGCTAAACTCTTATTGCACTTTTGGCAACGAGCATTCTCCACATCGAGACGGGTAAAGTTTAACCACACCTCGGAGCGCGTTCTCTCCGCCATCCCCGCAGTGTGCTCCGCTGCATGTAGCAGCTGCGTGTGTGTAAACTGCCCCGCCCCCTCGCACGCAGACGGGGGAGAGAGAGAGAGAGAGATCTCGTCTGATCGAAAATACATCATAGACGCATTTGTTTGTCTTTTTGCATTTTAGAAACGAGTTGGCGACACTAAGACTGCGATATAATGTTTTTGTAGCAATAATACATGACATATCTTTTATAAATGTCTCCGGTACCGATAAAAAGACCAATACGTTGGAGCTTAACGGCGCGTAAAACACACGTGATGACGTCACCAATGAATCGACGACTGAATTAGTTGGCAACTAATTTGGTAATCGATTTTTGATCGATTAAATCGATTAGTTGTTGCACCCCTACTGCCGAGGAGATGTTGTTGTCACAGATCCAGCCGTTGGTGCACCGAGAAACAGAATATTTCTTAACCCTGAACTAAAGGTAGCAATGCATAGTGTTGAACTTCCTGTCGGCTCCCAGACCGTAGTCGAGGAAACGGGAGGGGGGGTTGACTCTCTGTCGTCTCCCAGGGCAGAAGCAACACTCTTCGGGTTCAATAACCCATTGTATCGGACAGACTGGAGAGAGGCGAGCTCTTCTTGGGAGGTCGTTGCATTTATTTAGCTCTTCTGTTTCACAAGATAGATTCGCAAGATCACAGACCTTCCTTTTTCTGCTGCCTCGTTTATTTCTAGAAAACATGTATCCCGCTCGCTCATACCATGCCCACGCACGCGCCACGCCCCTCTCTTAAAGGGGTAGCGATCTCGCTCTGCATGACCCAAATGTCATAACAATATAACGAAACATCTCGTGAATGTGTTGCAACTGCCTCTTGCCAGCGCTACCCTGCCGCCTGTTTTGGAGGTGAGGCGCAGGAGGAAGCAGCTTCAATGGGATGTAGCTTGAGCCCTGCCTGCCTGCAGGAGGGGTTGTGGTTGGAGCCAGAATGGGTAAAGCTTCACATGCGATGAGGACCCGTTCCGCGTGAAGCGCCACATTTGAGCGGCCCTGATGCCAGTGATGCCCTCTTGAGAGACTGAAGGCGTGCGTCAATTGTTTGCGTGAAGTAGCCCATTTCCATTAAGCCGGAGGAACTTCCGTGGAGCCCGATTTCCTTGTCTTTTCCTCCCGCGTCCGGGTTTGCGGGGCGGCCGGCTGGAACCGCTAGCCGACTGGGGAAAGCCGCCTGTAGCTTAATCCGCAAGACTGCGGAGCTGATGAATAATGCCTGGAGCTGGGACGAAGCCCTGCTGCTGCTTGCGCGTTGACACCTGGAAGACAGCTGATAGAAAAGGTAAGTGATAGGTTAGCTAAGGAGTGGCGCTCCCTGTCATCTAGTGAAGGGAGCGAGTATTGCCATGACGTGCAATACGGAGTGATAGGTCTTCCTGCCTGAACTTGCGCTAAGCTTCATTTTTCATATAGAGTGTATGAGAGCTGTAACCCATCACTCTCATTCACTAATGGTAATGTTTGGATGGATTTAGGAACCTCCCCTCGATTCTATTGCCTCTAACGGTTGAAAAGTGGTGTCAATCACCAACATCGACCGAGGGGGGCCAGACATGGAAAATGCACCCAAATGAAATCTAAATCTCTCTAAAAAGGTCAAATGTCACTTGTTTTGCATCAATCTTGATACAGGGTACTTATTATATGTTATAGTTTGGGTTCCTAAAGCTTTTAGTCTACTATCCCATCATTCAAGGGTGGTTTTCATGATAAGTAATGTTTCGTTTTTGGATGGAAACTATCATTTACATTTTTTTACTATGTTCAATCAACATTTACTTAATAAATAAAAACATCTATATTGATTCTGACTTTTCTACATCCAACTCACAGATGTAACCTTGCTTTGAGAGAAAAGATTATTAATTTTCCCCTTTTAGAAGTGAAGATATGGTCATTTGTTCTGGGAATGCCATTTTCGAGCCTGACACCTGAAAAACAGGCGTGGGGCTGAACAGGTTAGTCTGCATGTGAAATCCGAATCGTCTTCAGTCATGTGCAAATTCTTGTCTCACGATGGAGAATTTTCACATGACATGTTTTATAATATTTTTGATATTTACACTAATTTAAGTTATTCTTAGCAAGGTGTACCTTCACTAAAGTGCACCCTTTAAAGCATAAACACTGATACCCCACATCTGATGATTAGTATGTTAGTATCAAATGAACCCTCAACGTATACACATCAATAACATTGTTTAGCATGGCTTCTCTCCCTTTCTCCAAATGTCATACAACATATTTCTGGATAAAAATCCCCAGACAGACAAAACCTCTAGGGGCAAGTCACATTGTAGTCATTCCTTCAGCATGTGTGCAGTAGCTTCTGCATAAGATATAATGCCTCTCTGTTTCTACTAGTCTCACTGAGAATCGGAAGTGACATTAAAGTACACCGCATGTACTGAAGGTAACGGGTTCATCCGACCCAGTTTCTAAATCTGTGCCACTGTACGTTAGTCTGTACTATCCTACAGCCACTCGTTTTATATAGAATGCCAGAGCAACCATGACCTTTAACCCCCTTTACATTTGTATTCATTTCTTTCTTTCTCTTGTCCTAAATAACTTTAAAAAAGGCCAAATGCATATTAAAGAGGGGTCAGTTTAAGTAATAACTCAAACATTCTTACTTTTTTGCAAACAATGTTACTTAAAGGGCACATATTCTGCTCCTTTTTCATGTACTGTAGTGTCTCTACTTTAAAGAGTCCTCTCCTGCTGATGTTCAGGTGTATATCAGTATGTAGTGTCTCTACTTTAAAGAGTCCTCTCCTGCTGATGTTCAGGTGTATATCAGTATGTAGTGTCTCTACTTTAAAGAGTCCTCTCCTGCTGATGTTCAGGTGTATATCAGTATGTAGTGTCTCTACTTTAAAGAGTCCTCTCCTGCTGATGTTCAGGTGTATATCAGTATGTAGTGTCTCTACTTTAAAGAGTCCTCTCCTGCTGATGTTCAGGTGTATATCAGTATGTAGTGTCTCTACTTTAAAGAGTCCTCTCCTGCTGATGTTCTTTATTTTGTTCATACTGCCTGTGCTGCAGCACCTCTTTTCACCCTCTGTCTCAAACTAGAGCCCAGTCTGCTCTGATTGGTTAGCTGGCCGGCTCTGTTGTGATTGGTCAACCGCTTAGAGATGTCCTGCCCCTTACAACGTGTTGGAGAGCTAGGGATTTTACCCTTTGCAGACAAACCTATAACACACTACAGGAAAGGGAAATTACCAAAGCATATTGGTTCTCTTTAATCAAAAAGTACCCAAACTATTCAGAATCAGAGTTCCTTTATTCGTCCCACAGAGGGGAAATGTAAATGTGTTAGAAAGAGAAAGAGCCAAAAACAGTTTAAAGGGGACCTATCATGCAAAATGCACTTTGTGATGTCTTTTATACATCAACATGTGTCCCCGGTGTGTCGGGGAACTCACGCAGCGTCAGAAAATAAAACCCTCTCTCTTTTCCTCCGTACCCAAATCTCTAAAAATGGGTGTACAACGAGCGGATATAGATTTCCATCCGAACTGACATGTCCATCCGAGGTGACGTCGGCGGACCCACAGAAAGTTGCTATCAGAAACAATGAGAAGGGTCTGCCTGCAGACCTCCACTCTCAGGACACCTCCACTGTCAGTACAGGAAGTGCACGCTAAGAATTCCAAAATAAAATCACCACTATCAGTACAGCACCTCTTTCCGAACAGGAAATGCATGCTAATACAACATAAAATAGCACTGACACTTATTATCTATATAGATATATCTATATAGATATATATATGTATTTATATATATAAATATGACATCTTGTATTTTAGTTACACCCGCTAGACAACAGTGGAAGGTTCGATAAACAACGGTGTTTGCCGGGTGCACCGCGGCGGAGGTGGGGAAGTTCCAGCTGGGAACCTCCACCCCGCTGCGGGACCTGTGGGACCCCTGGATGGTGCGTCTTGGTCACGCTTGGCCCTCCGACAGTGGGTCGCGTTTGCCATTCGATCAGTGAGAGAGAGGCTTGACCAAGGCCGACCCAAAGTGCACGGTGATCGGACTCATCACCTCCGTGATGAGTCTCCATTGTGATTTGAAAACTTCCATCAAACGAGTCCTTCGGTGGGCGGGAAAAAATGCGTCAGAATCGTCACTTCCTGTACTGACAGTGGAGGTGTCCTGAGAGTGGAGGTCTGCACCGGAACTGTCCTGAGAGTGGAGGTCTGCAGGCAGGCTCCCATGGAAACAATGCCTGACGTGTTTTGGACGTCTTTGTTTACATTAGGAAGCCTCGCTAACACTCAGAGCTAACCTGTACTGGAGAGCACATGTGTTTAAAAAGCAGGAAATAAAAAAAAGAACTCACCTTGTGATAAACCCGCAAGAGAAAAAGCATTTGAGCTCCATACTGTTTCAGAAAAAATCCTTGATGTGGTTTAGAACAGGATGGCGTTTTATCACAGCAGAATTTAACTTTATCTGCGGTAGAATTCTGATCAGGCATTAGCTCCGCCTCCTCTTTTTTATTTATTTTTTAAAGCTAAGGACCCAAAATCTGCGTTTCTCTAACAGGGCTGCAGAAGAGGGGTTTGAGCAGTTTGAGGCATGGCTACAACGGGGCATCTGTTTGGTATTTTGAAAAAACACGTCACAGACATGTTTTATATAGGTATGGCCCTACAATATATGTTTCAAATATGGCATCATAGGTCCACTTTAATATCAACCAAGAAGCATGCATACAAAATATTAAGGATTTAAAAAATGCACAATTTACAAAATACACATCCCATAACAGTTCTGAGAGATGTAGCAGCCAGGTATATATAGCACAGTTATTAACAGCTATATATATATATATATATATCAGGGTTTCCGTTAGCCGGTAATTACCGGTTTTTAGCTGGTACAATTTATAAAAAACCGGTAAATTCAAAACCTGACGGTCAAAATGTCTGGTAATAATTAGGGAGGCTCCGATCGATCGGCCGCCGGTCATTATCGGCCGATATTCACTCTTAATAGTTTGATCGGTGCTCTCTATAAAGGCCGATCAGGAGAGCTGGATCTGATCGATATGGACATAAACGCGAGTGAAGTGTAACCGGACGCGAGAGAGAGATCAGATCAGCTGCTGAGTTTGACCGAGACACGCAGCTCTGTAGGATCACCTGAAGCCCCGCCCTCTGTTTAGCGAGCTGCAGGAGCTGCATGAGAAACTGACGGGCTGTCAGGAGAGAGAGGGAGGGAGAGGGGAAAAGAGAGGATGTAAACTTCTGAATAATGTACGTTATCTACTACAAGTAGTTTGTTTGAATGTAATAATTATGTTGTTTGTTGTTTGTGGAATAATTTATTGAAAAATGAATCTAAATGTTTCGATCTGTTACGATTATAAACTGAAGCAATATAAAAATGAGCCCCGTGAACTGAGTTTTAAACATCAGCATATCCGCTCATAGTCCGGTAAATTACCTGCTTACGGAAACTCTGCTACACAACTATTATTATTATTATTGAAATATGACCGGTAAGTTTCACATTTGTCCGGTAAAATAAATTCTGCCCGGACATTTGACCGGCGAGAAAAAATCCTAGCGGAAACCCTGATATATATATATATATATATTGTTACGTGCTCTGTGTTCTTCTCTGTCTCTCTGCTGCGCAGGTGCACCTGATCCGCCTCCCCCAGGTGTCCTAATTGCATTCAGCTGGGGACGACTTTAAAAGGGAGAAGCTGGAGGAGAAGAGGTCTCTTTTCCTGCCCTGATGCGAAGGGAATAGGACCGTGGATTGTCTGGAGGATATTAGTATAGGTTTTTTCCCGGCTTTGTTTCCTTCCCAGTAGGCTGTGTTTGGACCTTTGGGTATAGGAGGGAAGTCTGGGTCCTACGGCTCATGGTGTGGCTGGCCCAGGCCCCCTTCTTCTTTTTGTGTTTGTTTTACGACCCTCCAGACTTGGTTGCTTATTGCCGGTAGGCATGCATGTGAGTTCCGGATGTGCTGAAAATAAATGCCCGTCGATAACTAAATTCTGTGTTTGGCGTGGTTGTTTTTATGTTGCGGATCTTCCCACCAGCCACTACCGCTTGGTAGAGGGACGGGACGTAACATATATATATATATATATATATATTGCACACAATTGGTTTTGCTCAACAAGGGGTGTTACAGTATAGCATGTGTTATGTGTAGGGGTCTACCAGGGGCTGTGGTGGTTATACAATCTTTTAATAGAGAATTTAGAACATCAACCTTTTATGTGTACAGTAGGTGTAGTAGCAAGATTTTGAGGTGTGACTCAATGGAGTGAATTAATCACAGTAGCTGTGGTTAGGGAGGAAGCTAATTGTATCCGAGGTTGATGTAACTAACCATAATTTGATGTTGTACATGAAGATTAAACAAAAAAACAATGTTTGCAAAGTGGGGATTCTCGTTATCAAACTGAGCATGAATGGGAAATACATTGGAGCATACATGCATGCACATATTATCTACCACGCAATAATGACTCTGTGCATATACGTGCAGGGGGTGGGGGGGATGGCTTCAGGACGGTGAGTAGGCCCGACAGCACCAGCTGAGCAGCCTGCAGCGTTTCTATACATGAATTAGCTGCTCGCAAGTCTGCACAGGAGAACCAGTTCGCACTATCTGAGTCAGGGCAACCCCGAGGTGACAAGTTGATTTGTTTCACACAATCCAAATGACCTGGTTTCTCTTCTCTACTGCCAAGCACTGCTGGAGTTGTTTTAACAAGGGGATGGTAAACATGCATGATATAGATGCCTTCAATTGCATAACTGGCTCTCTGGAGTAAAGGTAACTGTGTTGTTGAAGATTCTCAATATTCAAGATGTGCAATGGCCTTTTTTTCATAAACAAGAATGAATGAACACATTCACTGTTGTCCTTGTGTCTGTGGGCCAATCTGCTGCTCAGAAATGAATCTAATGGGACTACATTGGGAAACTATTCTATAGCAGGAATGCAGGGTGATCGAGGGAGTTCACTCGAGGCCAAGAGCTTAATCAGGCCAGCAAAGAACGAGGGGACTGTGGACAAACCTCCTGAATGTCAGAGCAGCATGTCAGCTCCTGCAATGGGTCTTTTTGTTTTTTCACAGCAACACCTCATCTACAGTTTCTCAGAGACAAGCAGGCACAGGCCCACATTACACCATCGCTAATAACAGACGCTGGCTTCGTGCCATGGGAAAAATAAATCTGTAACACTTTATTGTGGCTGTATTCCAAGCAGCCAGCATGAAGTAATCATTCCAATTCTCATAAAGGGCATATCTGGTCTGCTCTGGTTTAGGCTGCACACATCTATCAGGCTGAAGCACTTAAGGGATTTACCCGACGGTATGGTTTGAGAAATCCTTTATATCTTTCAGTCTTCTGCGGGAGAAATCCAGCGCCTTACAGGAGGTTTGAAGAAACTGAAAGCTTTAGCAGTTATCACCAATTGTATAGGACGAGAAACACGGCACCTACGAAGAAGCAAATATTAGGAAAATCTAAGAAAGATTTTGAATTCCTGCTGGTTTTCTTGACAGGATATTGTTGGGACAAATACAGAAACAAAGCAAAGCAAATCAACAAAACCTACACACATACATTGTTCAAGATTCAAGGCTTTATTGTCATGTGCTCATTAGCTAGAGTGTAGATATGGCAATACAAAACTTAAAGTGCACATATCATGCTATGTTTAGGAATATATTATGGGTCTCAGATATATAAAAATATATAAAAACATGTCTATGATGTACGACGGAGTATTAGGGTAAGACTTAGAAAAAAAAACAGAGAGATTTCGAGAATAAAGTTGTAATAATACGAGAATAAAGTCGTAATAATACGAGAATAAAGTCGTAATAATACGAGAATAAAGTTGTAATAATACGAGAATAAAGTCGTAATAATACGAGAATAAAGTCGTAATAATACGAGAATAAAGTCATAGTTACGAGAATAAAGTCGTAACATTACGAGAATAAAGTCCTAATGTTACGAGAATAAAGTCGTAATGTTACGAGAATAAAGTCATAATTACGAGATTAAAGTCTTAGTTTCAGAAGTGACTTGAGAAGGAGACAACAGCAGCGTCCTGCAATACAATGAGGAATGTGGAGCATCCTGTGAAGCAGTACTTTAGTTTAGGTTTCTCAAATAACGAAATACTTAATCTTTTGGCACATCAGCATCAGATTATCATAAGTATTAGAACTTTGAAAAGGTTGTGCAAGAAACTGTGTCTATTATTTCGAAGAAAGAACCAAACAGACTTGGAGGAGATTGTCTCCTTTCTGCAGGAGGAAATGGCTGGTTCTGGCCGACTACAAGGCTATCGCTGGTTACATCTACGAGCTGTTCAAAGGGGATTTGTTGTTTCACAAGAAACGATGAGACTTGTAATCGAGGCTTTGGATCCAGAAAGAGTCGAACGATAGCCTTGTAGTGGAATCGGAATGAGCTCCCCATTGAAATCAAGACAGCAGAAAGCTTACACATCTTCCGGCGCAGACTGAAAACTCATCTCTTTCGACTCCACCTCGAGCGATAGAATTACTAACTCACTTATATACTAATAAAGGGCTGGTTTACCTAAAGCCAGTTGAGTAGCACTTGAAATGTTTTGGCTCTATGAAGCCTGATGTACTTTTATGATTCTGTTTTCTTCAAGCTTGTATCTTGTTGGTCGAACGCACTTATTGTAAGTCGCTTTGGATAAAAGCGTCAGCTAAATGTAATGTAATGTAGTCGGCCAGAAGCAGCCATTTCCTCCTGCAGAAAGGAGACAATCTCCTCCAAGTCCGCTTATGAAACTATGACTTTATTCTCGTAACTATGACTTTATTGTCGTAATGTTACGACTTTATTCTCGTAACTATGACTTTATTCTTGTATTATTACGACGGATTTTGGGTTCTTAGCTTAAAAAAAAAGAGGAGGCGGAGCTAATGCCTGATCAGAGTTCTACCGGAGATAAAGTTAAATTCTGCTGTGATAAAACGCCATCCTGTTCTAAACCGCATCAAGGATTCTTTCTGAAACAGTATGGAGCTCAAATGCTTTTTCTCTTGCGGGTTTATCACAAGGTGAGTTCCTTTTTTATTTCCTCCTTTTTAAACATGTGTGCTCTCCAGTAGCCTACAGGTTAGCTCTGAGTGTTAGCGAGGCTTGCTAATGTCAACAAAGACGAGATTACGTCCAAAACATGTAAGGCATTGATTCTGATAGCAACTCTCTGTGGGTCCACCATCCGAAATGACATCAGATCTGTATCCGCTCGTTGTACGCCCGTTTTTAAAAGATGTGGGTACGGCGGAAAACAGACATGGTTTTATTTTCTGACGCTGCGGGAGTTCCTCAACGCACCGGGGACCATACTTGCCAACCCTCCCGATTTTCGCGGGAGACTCACATTGCCCTCTTTTTTTCTGACAAAATCAGATTTACTCAGGACTGTTTCCACTCGGACTTTAATACAGCTACACCATTGTTTGGTTTCCATGGTAGCACGTCTCTTTAGTAGCGCGCAACTGAAAGTCTGAGAGGGTGAGGGAGATAGTCACAGAAAACAGAACAAGAATCGACTACTCGACCCTCTGCTCACTCCTTCCCTGTAGCCCACACATATGCTCCATGAAGGATGGTGCTACAGGCAGCAAGGCAGTTCACTTACAACTACAATGCATGTTAATGTTGATTGAATACAGCTTCGGCGATCCACTAGCAAAAAAGTGCATTTTGCATGATAGGTCCCCTTTAAACCACAGGCTCCTCCAACAGTGCAACATGAATATGACATGGAACAAATAAAACAGATAAAATAGTGCCATTTCAATGATTAGAAGTCAATTTATCTAAACACATATAGCTGTTTCTCAAAGCAGAGTGCAATTTAAAACGTGTGCAGGTGAATTGTTCCGTTCACACTGCAGTCTCAACTCAGAAACATCTGTCATATATTAATGCAAATGAGTTGTATTTAATCTGCGAGCATGCAGCTGAAAATGGGAAAATGTGCCGATATCCCATTAAAGTCCCGCTGGGTGCTGTCACACTGCTGTTTCATTATTCACCGTCTACACAGAATGACATCATCACCACCGTCTGTTGGTTTCACATCACATCAGAAATGTTTTTTTTACAGCAGACTGTGTGACGTGTATATTCCACAGTGGATTTTCCCTTTTAATTTCCATTCATTGGCTGCTCCTCTGTGAGTGACTGATGTGGAGCAAGTTGTTGACCTAAAACTTGTCAGTCATTATGATGAGCTGTCATGTCGCCTGAGGCTGGAATACAAATATAAAATAAGCCCTCTGCAGGCGGCTTGAGGAGCAAAAGAAGAGTTGAATGAACGAAATGCATTTCTTAGTCTTCTGGAACATTTAGCTTTGCAAGTCTTTGAGGTTTGATTGATAAATTACACCAGTCCGCTCACCCTAACCCCAACAAATATCATAACAACATGAAAACTGACCAAAATATATCCTAATTCATTTTTGGTAAACATATGACACATGTAGTTTGTAAAGACAGTTTGCAACATAAAAGAAGGCAGTAATCAACCTGCTAACTGGCTAACTGTGTGGTCTACAGCTATGTTAAGACTCTTAAGCATGCTCTATTTGAACTGGAATATGATTGAATTCAAGATTAAGCAACCAACGGTGGATGTTGGGCAACGTAGCAGGAGTGAGTCATCGCTATGAGCTTTCTCAGTACACTATGGTTTGTTTGTTTGCCCTGATTGATGCATTCACAAGTCTGTCACTGTGCTTTCAACCACAGGTGTCTGGATGTGCATACGACTGCATTGGGTTGGCCAACAGTTTCTACTCATGAGAACAGTACTTACCTTACTACAGGTAAACTCCACCCAGGCTTAGAGACGGCTTAAGCTGTTCTTGCTTGAGCAACGGTAAGGACAAACCATATCATTATCGCATGTTGACAAACTGATACTGTTGTATACGGGTACTCTTATCACTTAAGTTTCCGAAAATCCTTTTTATGATGACTTCATTGTCATGTCTAGACAGTTGTTTAAATATGATCGCCTGCAGGATTCTCAGAACCTGTTATGAGTTGTTAAAGTTTCTCACACCACAATAATGAGTCTGAGAACATGTTGAGAACAAAACAAGGGACGTTACCCAGCAATAGTTTTTGTAAAGCTAAAACGAAACACAGGTCATTCGGAGAAAGATATTAACCTGTTAAGCCCTGAGCCTGTTTGTCAGGTCTCAGGCTCGAAAATGAAATGCCCAGAACAAATGACCATATCTTCCCTTCTAAAAGGGTTACATTAATAATCTTGTTTCTCAAAGTAATGATAAACCTGTGAGTTGGATGTAGAAGAGTCAGAATCAATATAGATGTTTTTTATGTTAAAGAAAATTCAGATTGAACATAGTATTAAACTGTAAATTATAGTGTCCGTCCAAAAGATATGTTGTACTTATAGTGAAAACTACCCTTGGATGATGGGTTAGTAGACTAAAAGCATTAGGAAGCCAAAGTACAACATATAATAAGTACCCTGTATCAAGATTGGTGCAAAATAAGTGATATTTGACCTTTATAGACAGATTTAGCAAAAAAAACCTCTTCTGGGGCCATTTGGGTGCATTTTCCTCATCTCTGGCCCCCCTTGTTCGATTTTGACATGTGACATCTCTTTCTGACCGTTAGAGCCAATAAAATCGAAGGGAAATCGTCCCGCACACACTCATGTTAAAAAAAATATGGCGTCTTCGCGTACCCAGTTTTGCTCCAGAGTGAAGCTGTCTCTAGCTCTGACATCTCAAAACCGAAAAGCTGATTTATTGCTCATGGATTATCAGAAATCATTCAAAGTGACACAGACACATTGGATTAACCTATGGATTAACTTCAGCATCGTTTTTATCGTTTTAATGCCATTGAAGACCACGTTTGATCAGACTACGACACAGGTGAGCCATGTTAGCATTTTTGGCTAACTAGTTCCATATATTTTGATGTGTGTTCTTGTCATTATCTCAGAGAATTCGTATAATTGAGTGATAATGTGGGTACCCATCGATTCTGTGTCACCTCACGATGTGAAATGATCTGTTGGATGTGCAGCAAAGATAAATAATAAGGTTTTGTGAGTGAATTTCAGTGCAGTCATCTGTTAGCATTTTTCGCTCGTTTCTAATTCAGAGGCTCAGCGTTAGCATTGTATTTTTTTTGTTGAAAAAACAATTAAAATGATGAGTTTATTTCCGTTACATGGATATAAAACATTCATAGTTTATTAAATGCACATGCCCTCAGACACTGTTTTCTGCAAGATATTGCAGGAGGCCCTCGGAACCGGGGTCTCTCGGGCTTAACAGGTTAATAGTAAAATATGTTCAATGTGACAATTCTAAACCATATTTAGGATAAGTGCGATCTCATCTTTCCCAAAACCGCAAGACACAGATGTTGTCATTTAGAAACACCTTCTCACCAATTTGTTTGATCTACTCAGCATAAAAACAACTGCAAGTCCTTTGATGAACAATGCATTTATTTCTTTAACCCTCCTGTTATGTTTGTTCCCGGTCCTGTTTTAAATGCTCTTACATTAACACAAAAAGCATTAATCATCAATAAATTGTATTTAACACCCTGTCTTTCAAACTGTAAACAATGTATCAGACTACTCGTATACATACAAAAATGAAGTAAATATACAAAGAATACACTGAACGTTGTATAGGGTTAGTGTAAGATGTATTTATTTGTATTTTTATGATGAAATTAACATTTATTGTCAGTACATCAACAAGAATATTAAATATGTTAACGTTTGTTTTTTGGCAATGCAACAGGAATAAAGTGGATAGCCATAAAATGTTGGTCCCCAGATTGTGAATTGTGAAGATTTGACTGATCCCCGAACCTTTCCTCAAAGTTGTCTTCTCAACATGTTTGCCTTTCAAAGCTCACGTTCGACTGAAGGTATTTTCTTTTTTCTCTTTTGTACAATCAGTCATTGTTCTCAGAGGATGAACCTTAATGGCTTTGGTGATCCCCTGATCTTTTTTGGTTTTTTTGTAAAGCCACAATGAAACCGACATTTTGTTTTGAACAAAACAGTAGGAGGAATTGTAAATCCCCACAGTGATCCCCTCGCTTTTTATCCATTTCAACAAATAGGAAAAATACTGTTGATGCTACAGTAAATAAGACAGCTTGAAGCTAGGGAAAGCATTTAGTTATGAAGCGTTTAATATGTTGAAACACTCTTTATATCCCAACAGCAATACATAAATTATACATTGACATAAAAATAGACAGTTCAGTATCTGGCTTTCATTTGTTGGCCAACATAAATGAATGAATGGAGAACCTATACCTCACTCAACCATCCATCTGTCCTTCGGTGTTGAGTAGGAGCTGCACATTGAGCTTTCAGAGATGCACAGCTTCCTGTTGTGGTTGGAAATATCACTGGGGGCGGTGAGAGTGATCTAAAACAATACATTTGGTGACGGGACATCCAAACAATGAGCTTAATTCACTTTCCGGTTTGCCTCGTCATAAGTTACCCATAGACTGAAGACATTGCTTTGTTTTAAGACATCCACTGAATTAGACTCAGGTCATTCATGATGTTCACAAAGTGGAATGCCTGAACACAAAGACCTCTAGAGATCTGAGGTTTTTCTTCTTTTATAGAAGCAGCGAAACATGATATCTAGGTCCCTAAATCTTGCATATCTCTTTTTCCATATTACATTTAACTGACGCTCTTATCCAAAGGGACGTACAATAAGTGCGTTCGACCAACAAGATACAAACTTGAAGAAAACAGAATGATATAAGTACATCAGGTTTCATAGAGCCAAAACATTTCAAGTGCTACTCAACTGGCTTTAGATACGCCAGCCCTTTATTAGTATATAAGTGCTTTGTTAGTAATTCTATCGCTCGAGGTGGAGTCGAAAGAGATGAGTTTTCAGTCTGCGCCGGAAGGTGTGTAAGCTATCTGCTGTCCTGATGTCAATGGGGAGCTCATTCCACCATTTTGGAGCCAGGATAGCAAACCCACGTGTTTCTGCTGATGGGAACTTTGGTCCCCTTCGCAGCGAGGGTGCAGCGAGCCGTTTGGCTGATGCAGAGCGTAGAGCACGTGCTGGGGTGTACGGTTTAACCATGTCCTGGATGTAGGAAGGGCCAGATCCATTCGCAGCATGGTACGCAAGTACCAGTGTCTTGAAGTGGATTCTAGCAGTTACTGGAAGCCAGTGGAGGGAGCGGAGGAGCGGCGTGGTGAGGGAACATTTAGGAAGGTTGAAGACCAGACGAGCCGCTGCATTCTGGATGAGCTGCAGAGGTCGGATGGCACATGCAGGTAGACCAGCCAGGAGGGAGTTGCAGTAGTCTAGGCGTGAGATGACGAGAGCCTGGACCAGAAGCTCCGTCGCTATGTGCTATTTTTTCACATATTCACAGTATTATTATTAAATGCGAGACCTTGTGTCTATTTCCATTAATTGCCATCCATGTGCGTCTCAATATTTACGTTAAAACTATGTAATGAGAAAAACTAGTTCCCTACGCGTTCATTTCTATAAAGTTGTGAAAGAATTTGATTTTGCTTAAATTCTTCACAGGAAAGATTATCGAAATTGATCATTGCAAATACATTGTGTTATAAATCACATACAAGTCCATTTGTTCTCCACTGTTTCTATATATCCCTTGTTGTCTTGCATGTCCGTGAGTTATTTTGCTTGCTTTAGCGTTATTGTGTGTGTGTGTGTGTGTGTGTGTGTGTGTGTGTGTGTGTGTGTGTGTGTGTGTGTGTGTGTGTGTGTGTGTGTGTGTGTGTGTGTGTGTGTGTGTGTGTGTATGTGTGTGTGTGTGTGTGTGTGTGTGTGTGTGTGTGTGTGTGTGTGTGTGTGTGTGTGTGTGTGTGTGTGTGTGTGTGTGTGTGTGTGTGTGTGTGTGTGTGTGTGTGTGTGTGTGTGTGTGTGTGTGTGTGTGTGTGTGTGTGTGTGTGTGTGTGTGTGTGTGTGTGTGTTATCCATGTTTGTGTGCATGTGTGCATCTGATTCATAATTGGTCCGTGCTGGCAGAGGCACCTGTAAGAGATCCATCTCCTCCACAGGCGGAGGGGCCGAACGCCGCAGTATCTCCCACACAGATGGACCTCACAGCGAGCGGCCTGTCCATGAAACCCCCCCAACCCTCCGCCCCCTCACCAACGGATGGTGCATCACAGTGGGAACGTCGTTTCAAATCAATCCCAATAAAGGCCTGGCCTGCCTCAACGCTGACATTTAGACGTTGTGTATCGTAGGGTGAGAAACGCAGTGACTTTTCTTTTGTGTGTTTTGTGCTTTGTGATGTAGGAATGAGCTTCCTGTGCCAATTTCTTTTTTTTCAATGTGGGAGGTTGAAACTGCGTGTGTAATTCTGTGTCTGCATGTGTGCCAGCAGCAGAAATGACAGTTAAATTACTCCTAATCCATGTACAAAGAATATAGTGTATTTGTTGAGCTGTATTTAAGCTTTTTAAACAGTCAGTGTAAACTTGGCAGCACTCTATATATCTTGATCTGTCACTTTTACAATCCGACCACTAAATAAAGGACCAAAAGCAACCAAAGCGCCTTACATACAGTACATTGGAGCAATATGGGGTTAAATATCTCTTCCAAGCATTCATCTATGAACTATTCATCTGGCAGGTGTTCTGCTGAGAATCCAGGTGCCAGTGCAAACTCTTGAGATCAACGTTTAGGTCGGTCATTAAGAACAGACTGAGGGGTGTAGTTTAGAACCCTAATAAAAGTCCCCTTTAAGCGTTTTGAGGTTTACCCTTTTGTTGTGCATGTAAATAATAATAATAATAATAATGCATTTTATTTATGGGCGCCTTTCAAAGCTCTCAAGGACACCTTACAGAGCATAATTAAAAACAAGCAACAAAGAAGAGCACACAGTAATACAAGACTTAAAAAATACTTAAAAAAACAGAGACTTCAAAACAACAATCAGTTGAGCAGAGATTAAGAAATGGAATACGCCAGTTTGAAATGGTGTGTTTTCAGGCTGGATTTGAAGGTTGGGAGTGAGTCCATATTGCGGATGTCTTGTGGGAGAGAGTTCCAGAGACGGGGGGCAGAGTGGCTGAAGGCTCGTGACCCTGTGGTGATCAGGCGGGCAGAAGGTACAGTGAGTTGGAAGGCAAAGGATTGGAGAGCACGAGAGGGAGTGTAGATGTGAAGGAGCTCAGAGAGATATGGAGGTGCAAGAGTGTGAAGGGCCTTGAAGGTGAGGAGTCCGCAGCGCCCCAACCCTGGACATTTTCAAAAAAGCCCTCAAAACGCACCTTTTTACCAAGGCTTTCCCCACTGTATAGTTAGTTTAATAGGTTTATTTTTCCGCTACTTCCCCTCCCACCCCCTTAACCTGTCTGCCTTTTTTTTCCCTTACTCCCCCCCCCCCTACCCGACTTGTAAAGCGACCTTGGGTTTCCTGAAAGGCGCTATAAAAATATGATATATTATTATTATTATTGAGGAGCAACACTTTGAAGTCTATGCGCTGCTTAACGGGGAGCCAATGGAGTTGTTGGAGAACCGGAGTGATATGATTAATGAAAGGAGTTCTGGTGATGATACGGGCGGCTGAGTTTTGGACCTGTTGGAGCTTACGTAGGGATTTCTGAGGAAGGCCAGGTGGTCGGCAAACGCCAACATCCCAACGTTCCCTCCAGAGGAAGTTCGATGTGAATATTCTAGCAATTCTGTTTTCGAGGTGTATTGCTCAGGACCCAAAGGAAATACAGTTTTAAATGTGAAGTTGTTTGGATGAGCAGGGCCAGCAATCAGCCTGTTCTGAACTGAATAATAACTGCATAATGATAGTGATACATCTGCAGCCAAAGTCATGTTGTAACGTTACTCTTATTGCTCATATAGTAATTCTTACTCATACGTCACTCCAAAGAGAATAAAACAAGCTCTAAAACTATACTTTATAATCAGTCGTATCTCCTTACCGAGGCCTGCCATCAATATATCAACTTTTTTTTATAGACCACAACAACTGGGTAGAGCAATGTGAACATCGTCAGCATATGTAACAATCCCCAATTTGATATCGACTGTATGATTTTGTTGATAAACTGTTTGTTAAACATGTATCCACCCTACGCTGACAGAGCCACCCACTAAATAGGAGCTTATTTACCCGATCTTTCTCGGGTGAACGCTTCAAGATGTGGACGATATAATTGAGAACTCCATTTGAGTGTTTACGGACAGAAACCGCAGATAAAAACTCTATCGTAATGTTTATTATTGTATTGGCTTTCATGCAACTCCCCGACTGTGTACATTTTAATCATGGGTGGCCTCCGTGGAATTCAGATCCCAATTCTGATGTTATCACTACAGCTACTTCGACAACTGAAGGTCCAGTTTACACCAAATGATAACTCAGATTATAGTGCCCAACTGTTTGTTACTTACAGCTCCACTGAAGCGTTAAGTTGAGCCACAATCATTCTTCCAAGCCCTATCCCAAACCTTTAGGGTCAGGGTTAGGGTTATACTCCTACTTTTAACTCTAACCCTAAAATATTCTGACCCTAATCCTAAAATACTCTTAAAGGTGGGGTAGGTAAGTTTCAGAAACCGGCTCGAGATACACTTTTTGTTATATTCCATGGAATGCTCTTAACATCCCGATAGCAATGAATATATGAAGTGCTTTGACAACAAATCCATAAAAAATCTCATCAGTGGAAGCCGTAGTGCTGTAAAAAGCACGACCAATCATCTGAGCCGGCCCGGCTAAAGTAACTAGATGGCCTACCTGCCTGTCAGCCTTCCATCTGTGCACAAACTTATCTCGTGCCCTCATTGGTCATGTGGCGTTCGTGTGTGTTGGAGGAGGGGCTCTGTGAGGAAGTGGCAGATTTTCTCCGGTCGTGTATTTTCAAATTCTAGCGATTTCGAGACAGTTTCGCAAACGTACCTACCCCACCTTTAACCTTAACACTAAAATACTTTTACTCTAACCCTAACATATTCCAACCCTAAAATACTCTGACCCTAACCCTAACATACTCTTAAATCTAAGCCTAAAATACTCTTAACCCAAACTGTAAAATACTCTTTAGCCTAAAATACTATTAACCCTAACCCTAACATACTCTTAAATCTAAGCCTAAAATACTCTAACCCTAACTCATTGTAGCAATATGTAGATACAAAAGCATTGATAAGCAAATAATACCCTTTTATTTCAGATACTGTCCCACAAGACCCCGGTTAGCTCCCTGTATCAATGCTCCAGCACTGCAGGGTAACTACAGTCACTGTAGAGATATGCACAATATAATGAGGTACATATTGGACAGTGGCAGCCGCAGAGTGCTCTTTTGGCTCTCCTGAAGTATAATAACAAGATGCTTTAATAAATGGTTTTCTGGCACACAGTCCAATTAAACATTTGGGAGAAGGCTGGGATGGAAACTTATTTGGTGAACTTCTGTGGAAGCAAAAACACAACAAAGATGTTACAAGTTTCAACAAGCCAGAAGCTGCAAACTAAAACAAGCATTGAGATTGAAGCTTTTGTTTCCCCTGTGTCCTTTTGCAAAAGCTGCTTTATTATTCTGCAGTGCTCCATCTTCCCAGTGAGGTAACCGTTACTGTTTCACAGAGGCAGTTGGAACATATCAGAACACACACCTGTAGAAGAAATGAGGGCATATTATAAATACATGTGGTTGCATTAATGAGTTGTCTCCTGTTATGTTACACAGCGTGGCGCCCTGCTGAACATGGAGGAAATGCTTTTGTTGCTGTCTGAGTTCAGAGTAAAACTCAAGAGGAATGCCTGTTGTGTGTGCCGCAACCTTTGGTCTAGTGCGAAATATCCAGCATAATCGAATAACAAGACTGCTATGTAAGTACACTGCAGTGTTTACTTATGTACCCTTACAATTCCCACGCACCCATCACCTGTAGACATATTTGATTATACCGTATTTTATATTTAGCTTCAGTTTCAGCAGTGTAGCCAAATAGAAGGTCTTTGATGCAGCTGCTAATGCAACGGTTTAATCATGCATGCATTTACCATATAAGGATGTGTCTACCTGCTCCATTGTTCACCTATGCATGGATTCACTTATTCCAGTGTGTGTGTGTGTGTGTGTGTGTGTGTGTGTGTGTGTGTGTGTGTGTGTGTGTGTGTGTGTGTGTGTGTGTGTGTGTGTGTGTGTGTGTGTGTGTGTGTGTGTGTGTGTGTGTGTGTGTGTGTGTGTGTGTGTGTGTGTGTGTGTGTGTGTGTGTGTGTGTGTGTGTGTGTGTGTGTGTGTGTGTGTGTGTGTGTGTGTGTGTGTGTGTGTGTGTGTGTGTGTGTGTCGCAACCTGTGGTCTAGTTTGAAATATCCAGCATAATCGAATAAGAAGACTGCAGAAAATCAAAGTAAGATGAGAAAAAAAGACTCGTAATGTCTTGCAAGACGTCCAAAAGAAGGAGCCGAACGAAAACACTGAAAGAGAGTGTTATGTAACGTTGTCCTCAAGTAGCTTTGCCAAAAACCCGTCTTGGCTTGCCTCTTTACTACGACGACAGGGAACATGGAACAGATTAAACGGCACTCAAGCGGGTGACCAACCAGATGCATGATGGGTCCCAGCTTTTCCATCTCCCACAAACTGTAGTAAAACACCTCAGTGCACTTTGAATATACTGCCTGAGGACAGCACACCACAGCAAGTAGAAACAGTGGCTGTACTTACCACCTGTACGCTGAAATGGAATACAAATCACTTCTCCTTAAGGTCTCATCAGGTCTTTGTTCCATTTAGCTCACATGTAAAGCCGTTGGCCACCGTTTAAGCTCATAAGCCATTGGACTCCTGCCACGTCGGGTGCTTATGTGGTGAATTACAGCCCTCAGCCTTTTATTTGATTTTGATTGTAACTCTAGTGTCTGAAGCTGCTTTGCAAGTTCGTCTACTCTCTTAGTGAGAGCTCTGACTACGTTGCTAAGAAAACAAACCACGGGATGGCTCTACGTGTGGATGTGAGGGTGAATAATTTCTTTACAGAACATCCTGTTACATCTTCTGAAGAACAGGAAGTTGTAAAGCAAACTCAAGAAGTGAAATGAAAAGTGGAATTCCTTTCGATTTCAGAAAAAAACTTGTTCTGGGTCTTTTTATATTATTGTAAAGATAATCTTCCATAGGCTTAAAATGTATTCAAAGCTTTGTTGGTAATATAGGAAGTGTAAGGTTAAATTGCAGCTCGCTTTTTGTCACACATTCAGAAGGCCAAGATGACAACTCTGCATATGAGTCAGCCTTTTCCAAAATCTCACTATACTTCAGGTGAGAGTCTTACATTCGGTTCGACACTGATTCCTTGGGGAAATATATGAAGTGTCACGAGGTAGAAAATGCCCTCACCTTGAATGATTAATTCCTGAGAAGTGTTTCACAAAGAAGGTTTGGAAAAGCACGGCTTATTGTCAAACGCCCGAGTCAGATGACTAAGTAACTGAAGCAGACGATTGAGCTGGTCCTTAAAGCCGGTTTAGCGCTAATGTGATCCGTCTAAGTCATAACCAACGCTCATTCGTGACTCTGAAGTCTCGAGACCTCAAGCACCGAAAACGTCAATCTTCTATACTGTAAACCAGGGGTCTTCCACTCAAATTCAACGAGGTCCAGCTAGAGAAAATCTCCCCATGCAAAGGTCCGGAACATCAAAATGTCTAAGTTGCTTCATGAAGTAGTGTGATATATATTGAAGTAGCTTTATCAACGTCTGCATGTAATCAACAACTGACTGCCAATCAAATAAAGAAAGTACAAAAACAACAATATGTATTGTCTATTAACATTGAACTCGACAGATATACAGTGAATACTGTGGATATGTGTAATGTTCCTCTCGGGCTGTATTTACAAATAAAATAGAGAAAATAAATAAAATAGCTTTTGAAAATGTGTGCATCTTAAAAGTGCTTAATTTTAGATAAATAAAATAAAGTGTAGCAGCAGCTTGAGAGTCCCTTTTTCTTTGTTAACCATTTCACATCAAGACTTAACAGTTTCAGCCGATTATAGAACAATATCAGTCTTTACACATCATAACAATTTAACAGTTTTAAAGTTTCTCTTTCTTTCCCTCTTATATTGCAGTCCCTCGCTTACTTTGTTTTATTCAGTGTAAGAATTGAGCTCGAGCTCGTCCTGCCAGGAGTTTGTAAATCTGGGCTGAAATGGAGTCAGGGCCATTCTCATACACATGCAGGTGCTCATTGGTTACAGGGATGCAAACACAGGTATGGTGAAAAAAGAGAGAACTATTCGAAGCAGAAAAAAAACAGCGTAATATACCATCTGACAAAGGCCTGTGTTATAATGCTTCAATTAACTGCTATTCTTTATAATATACTCAGATCAATAGGAGACAGAGTTGTTAAGTTAAAAATCAAGGGTTTTTATTATTATATACAGCAGGGGTGGGGAACCTTTTTCCTTTCAATTTTTACAACATCCTCCGAGGGCCGTACACATTATTGAACTCAACCTCTGCTTAAAAAAACTAAAATCACAGCCCATTAATTTGGCTTTTCTTTCATGCTGAGCAAAGAAAAAGCAACCTCTTAATCCAGATATCTCACCATGACTCACGCATGCATGCATGTGCACGGTGTGGCCTGACCACCAACACAGAAAGATATGGACACAAGATGTGTGCAAATGTATTTAGTATCCTATCCATGTGAACATGATTTAAGTGGGGGGGACATAACCTCCTCTAGGGGGTCCGGGGGCATTTTTTTTTTTTAAATATTGAAGTTAACAGCATCAATCTGGTGCACTTTGAGAGCAAGATTAAGAGATCTATGGATACATCTCTCAACACCCAGATGAAACGGAACTGTAAGCATATTTTTCTTTTTGGATATTTTACAAATCACTCCCATTTTAAACTCTATTCTTGTTATTTTTAACAACTTTTTTGTTACTGTCATATAGTATTTTATACCTGTTTTTCATTTAGTCTCATTAATAACTATATTGATCATATCAAGGCGTGCCTTAACCTCACTGAGCTGAGGTTATTTGAGCCTCTCAGGAGAGAGCTCTCTTACACCTGGTTGTAGAAAAGCACTTTAAATTCGTTAGCATAGCTAGCTAACCAGATGCTAATAACAACAGATCGCCACTGTGCTTACAACTAAAGACACAGCCACGCAAACACTGCGGCATGTGTACGGCTCTTTATGGGTATTGCAATATTTTAAGGGCTGGAGCGGCGTTCCGGTGCTCTCTGTCAGCACTCCTTTCAGACGAGACATATACCACGTGAAGACACGTTACGCTCGTGTTGTGTTCAAGGAACCTGTCCTTGGCCAGGAAAAACAGGTACTCGCTTGTTTAATTATTTTTGCGGTCTAGATTTCTTCTTCTTTTTTGAAGTGAGAAGTTGTCAGACTGACGGACGGACTCCCCCCACACCCCCAAAACGAAAACTCTTCGGTTCTCCACGAATTACACAAGTCACCCAAATCAGCGTTAAAAAAGCGGGAGGCGTCGAAAAATCCCCTATTAATGTATTGATTATAGCTCCGGGTCCGTATAGGTCGGCGTCTGGGTCCGGATCCGGACCGCGGTCCGCCTGTTGCCGACCCCTGCTGTAAACTAAGGTGTGAACCTCATACAACATGATGAATAGAATAGTAAAGTATAACGGGACAAAAGCATCTTCATATTTGAAGAAATAGAGAATCAGCACGGGTAAAAACCTTACTTTAATCTAGCTTCACACTCCTCAGTATCTCTTGTCGAAGGCAGCCACTGGCACATTTCTAATATAACGTCATTTCATGATAAACACTAAAAAACATGAATAAAAGGCAACGAATACCTGCATGGATGAGGAAAAGGCTCATCTGGACTCATGTGTCTGGCTATCTGTTGAATAAAAGCCCAGTATTCTCACTTTTAGCTCTGTTTTGATCCCCACCAGCACCTCACGTGTCCCACGTTCTCCACCAGTTGTATGATCCGTTGCTAAGATACCATTGATGTGTGCACATGAAACCTGCAGGTCCGCTGCAACTCTGACTACTTTTAAATCCAGGCTGAAGACTTTTCTTTTTGCCGCTGCTTTTAATTGAACTATTCATATCTTAGACTGCACTGTAACTTTTCTGTATTTTTTCTTTTAATGTTTATTTTATTAGCTTTTCTTTTAATGACTGATTTTAAAAGCCATTTTCTTAATGTCTTTCGTTTTTTGTAAAGCACTTTGAATTGCCTTGTGTTGAAAGGTGCCACGCCTTCCTTGCCTTCCTTGCCTTGCCTCGCCTTGCCTCGCCTTGCCTCGCCTTGCCTCGCCTTGCCTTCCTTGCCTTGCCTTCCTTGCCTTGCCTTGCCTTGCCTTGCCTCGCCTTGCCTTGCAGCTCTAAAAAGAACACCGTAAAAAGACAATTGTTTAGTAACTCGGGGGTACAAATGATTCGCGAGACAACACATCACGTAGCTCCACAGTAGAAATTACTAAACTGAGATAATGTGTACACCGAACACACAGAGTAGTCATTTGGGGAAAGGGTTTGTAATTTGAGGGCTCAAATGACTAATTTGAGGGATACGGTGCTGTTTTTACGCTCCAACAAGGACAGTAAGACTTCCCATCGACGTGTAACTTCCTAATGTAGTCTTATGGAAAAGTTTACAGCAAAAGGTCAAGCGTTTCAACGTCACCTTGAACCTTCACACTCTTTGCCCGATCAGGTCATCCAATCAAGTGTGTGTCGCTCTCCTCCAATAACACTCACACTCCCATGTACCGCCTAATTGCGCTCTCAAGGATAATGGCCCATTGGTGTGTGTGTGTGTGTGTGTGTGTGTGTGTGTGTGTGTGTGTGTGTGTGTGTGTGTGTGTGTGTGTGTGTGTGTGTGTGTGTGTGTGTGTGTGTGTGTGTGTGTGTGTGTGTGTGTGTGTGTGTGTGTGTGTGTGTGTGTGTGTGTGTGTGTGTGTGTGTGTGTGTGTGTGTGTGTGTGTGTGTGTGTGTGTGTGTGTGTGTGTGTGTGTGTGTGTGTGTGAGAGCGTCTGAGGATGTGACGGGCGTGTTTCAATCGGCACATGTGTCTGTGTGTCTGTGTTTCTGCATGGCCGGCTGTGAGGGCTTTCCAAATGGCCTTTTCCTCGATGTGAATGTCAAGTGGATGAAGTGGATGTATGGCAGGTGTGATAACAGCTTGACTCTCGTGTCATTATCCCAGCCTGGCAGCGTCCGTCCGCCACATGCCGCACACACACTCCTCGTGTGTTTTAAGTGTGTATGTGCTGCAAAACGGTTTAATGCGGTCTCTGTTTGTGAAAGTGATTATGAACCAACCTGAGGCCTCCTTCTTCTCAATGATGACATGTAACCATGCGAGCTGCCTGGGATGATATTTAGAATTTCAACTCTGTGGCTTTGCTTAGTCGTTCTGCTTTCTTACCTGCACCGAAACAACCGTCATAATCCTCATGTAGGCTGCATAACCTGCGCAAATATTCAACTGTGCAATACTTACAACACTTATTATGTATTGTTAAGGATTATTACACACTTGGTTCTCATCATAAATACAATGTTTAAACTTATACACCATGCTTTACTGTATATACATGTATTCACACTGAATAGGCAAGGCAAGTTTATTTATAGAGCACCTTTCCACACAAGGCAATTCAAAGTGCTTTACAAAAATAAAAGACATTAAGAAATAGTGCAGCGGAAACACAATATAAATGGCATTTACCGTCATTGGAAAGCAAAGAGAATAAAATAAACGTAAAACAAGCTGATATATAACACATGAATACAAGTTACAGGGCTGTTATAAGATATAAATAGTTCAATTAAAGTGATTTGAATAAACGCATATTTTGTATATAATTGATACTATACTGTTATTCGGTTTATTGTAGTACAGTGTGTACATTTGTACTTACCTTCTTATGATAATATCCATCTTTTTATTCCATCTTTGTATTTTATTATATTATACTAAATGGAGAAATGGTCATGAAACCTTATTTATCTCCCTGGATGAATAAACAAAATCAGATTCTGTTTCAGTAGGTGTTGAAGTGGTTCATCTAAACACAAGGACATTTTAAAGCGCATTACAACAAATAAAAACTGTTATTCAATTTATTGCAATACAATGCACATATTTACTTAAATTCTAATGATAATAGATGTTGGTAACACTTCATATTAAGGTACACATGTTCACCATCCACTAGTTGTTAATTAACATGCATATTAGCAGTATATTGGCTCTTTAGTAGTCATTATAAAACACTTATTAATGCCTTATTCTACATGTTCTACAAGTAATAGGCCATTAGTTGAGAGTTTTTCCTCAATGACCCTCTAATTAGTGCTGATTTGCTGCGAGTAGGGAAGTTGTTGGACATGAGTCTTATGGTGCGTTCCACTGGGTCCGTCTGCGCCGCGGTTTTGGTCCGACCTCCTCTCGCGCCATAACCCACCGGACGCGTCCCAGAAGCGTTTCAGAAGCGTAGTGTCGTGCGTGCAGGCTTGCAGTTTTGTTATTGATTCGGGCATCCTGGACATTTGTACTTCTACAAGAAAGTAAGTAGGCTACGTAGTTAAATGCTTTATTTTTGTGTCTGTTTAAATTGTGTTTATAGTTGTTATACATTTCCTATTTTGTTGTGTTGTAGTCTACAGACACAGTTAATAATAATTGTAATAGTCCACTTCCATGATGAAAACCTCGTCGTCCATTGTGCATATCGTAGTGGAGGTGTTGTGATGAAGGAGGGGGGTCTGCTAAATTAGTATATATGCGGGATGGGCCTGGCCCGGATGCTCACCTTTCCACTTCCTGCGATGGGGGGCTGCCTGCCCGACCTTACGTTACGGTAGCGCCGCGGAAAAAATAGGATTCATCCTAATTTTAGAGAAGCGCTGCGCCGAGCCGCTTCTGGGACGCGTCTGAGCCGTAACGCGGCGCGTGTGGTGGAATAGCACCCTTTGACTAGAGTGGCCGCGATCCTTACGACCGCCGCGGCGCGCGGACCCGGTGGAAACTGGGGGTTAGGCCAGGCTCACTTTATGGCGCGTCTCCATTACAGTTTAGGAACTGGGGTAGTATCTATAGTAACGCAGTGTAGGCGGAGCGATCGGCTTGTTGTTGCCCTTCACTACGCGATACTCACTCTTCATCTTTTTCAGTGTTTCCCTACACTGCAAGACAGTCCACGAGTAACCGCTTCCGCACATCAGTGTAGAGACCTCCTGAAATACTTTCATATTGCGAGTTGTCCCGTCGAGCTCCCGCTGGATCTTGTCATCTGCAATAAAGTGTAGGAACGTCGTAACTTCCTCGGCGGACCAAGGTGTGCTTTTCTTTGCCATTTTTGTTGATCCTCCAAAAATGCTGTTTATAAAAATGCTGCAAGCTTCGCTATATATATATATTTATATGCAACGATTCGAGAGTGACGTCACAGCCTGGTTGTTCCTGGCCCTAGAACCACGATTTTATGGGGCCAGAAAAACTGTGAATTAGGACCCGCTAGCCGGTACTAGGCCAAGTGGAAACGCAACCAAAAGCGGGCCGCTGACGTCACAGCCCTCTTAAACGGGGCTCCGCGCTGTAGTGGAAACGTGCCAGTAGTCTTAATATGCTCAATGTGGGCCTAATAAGGCAGTAGAACCACAAGAATAGTACTTCTCCCATAATAACACTTAAAAAATATGATTTCTTCTTATGTAACAAGACATGAAAGTATAATTGTTATTTGTGTCAAAATAACTCAAAATGAGGTTTTTATAACTCAGAACGTGTTCCCTGTTTTAAAGTGAAGTCTTGTTCATAACAAACAAGCTAGCAGTTTGACTCTAATATGTTGTTATTTATCTTCTTTCCCTGCTTGTAAAGCGCTTTGAGCACCAGGTGAGTTATATAAATAACATGTATTATTATTATTATTGTGTTAATTAACAACTAGTAGATGGTGAATAAGTGTACCTGAATATAAAGTGTTTTTATTCCATCTTTGTATTTTGTTATATAATAATAATAATAATAATAATAATAATAATAATAATAATAATAATAATAATTTTTATAGCGCCTTTCAAGAGACCCAAGGATGCTTGGGAAACAAAACAACAACATAATAATAGTCACAAGGATACACAGGTTAGAAACATAAATAAATAACCGGTTGCTGGGTATCATTTTCACTGGAGCAATGATCACGAAACCTTATTCATCTCCTTGGATGAATAAAACCTTCAGATTCTGTTTAAGTAAAGGTTGAAAAAAGATAAAAGTGAAAGTGAGAAGAGCGCAGTATGTGTTGAAGTGTGTCATCTCGAGCGTTTGACACTTCTTCACGTGCGAGAGTCAACACGAAGGAGAAGGCAGGGATTCGGCACGAAGTGACAGACTGCCCCGGTAAGCCCCTGGCACTGTCATCACGCTGCATTGTGGGTAACGCCGCGTGGCACGACAACAGGAGTCGGAAAATGAATCTCCCACCGTTGGCGCGAAGCCTTCGGTGATTAACAAGGTAAATGTTACTCAATACTAATTAACACCTAGTGATGCTGATTAATGTGCATTTAAGGCGCCATAAATGTTTAATTCTCGTTACATGCAGCAAATGGAAACCCCTCTGTGGTTTTACCTTGAGCTAATTCATGTGCATGTGTAATCAAGGAGAGCTACTGAGCAGTTGGTGGTCTTTGTACAGCATTTGATTAACAGGTATCTTAATCCTCCTTTTCAGCACATCCAACACTATGAGGTTCGCCAACATGTGTCCTAACGACAACTAGGTCTGTAATCATCCATTATAATGCAAACTGTACAGCAATACTATTATCATGGTTATATACTGAGAAGGTTTTCTGAGCATGCGCCCTTTAAAAAATAACCAAATGCCATTCATAAAGTAATACAACAGTACAATGACTCAGTACTAGTACTTGGGGCGGTGGTGGCGAAGTCGATAGGGACTTGGCTTGGCAACTGGAAGGTCACCAATTCAAGATCAAGTGCTACCGAGGTGTCCCTGAGCAAGGCACCGCTCCCCACACTGCTCCCCGGGCGCAGTTCAAAATGGCAGCACACTGCTCCTAACACTAGGATGGGTCGAATGCGGAGAAACAATTTCCCCACGAGGGATTAATAAAAGTCCATCTTATTTTACTACCTCCTAGTAGTTTCACAAGATGAATGTAAAATCTCAATCTGCAAATAAAGTTGACATCACACCCCTATGATAACTTCAGTACTGTTTCCACCTGTCTGCAGTGATGCATTCAGGTACTCCAGGGTGTGGTGACTGAGTACAAAGCGCCTGAACACACCTCTGCTGCACCCACACACACACAGGTTAGCGTGGTGAACGAGAAGTGGAACTTTTTCCCAGACAGTTTGGTATTTAGAGACATTTTAACCAATTAACTCCAGTCGCTGGTTGACTGCCAAGAGTTTGAATATACCAATGTTTAGCGAATGAAGGCGAGGGCATTTTTAAACTGTCATGACTTTAGTTTGTGATGTGAAGAAATTGAGTGAAACAAATCTAAGTAGGCAGAAGTAGCAGAAGTAGTGTCTTTGCTCTTGAACACACATACGGCTGCATACAATTGAAGTAGTGAAGAAAGCGACAGGACAAGTCAAGAAACAAAAGTGTCCACACAACAAAAACTAACAAAAAATAAGATTGTTAAATAAAAAAAAATAAGGGTACCAAGCTTTTGATAAAGTGTTACGTATGTGTACAACCAGATATCTTAGAGCAGGGGTCTCAAACTCAAGGCCCGGGGGCCAAATCCGGCCCGCGTCTTCATTTCATGTGGCCCCGCAAGAGCTTGCAAAGAATATAATACGTTTATTATACGGTTACATGCCGATTTACAGAAGCAGGTTGCCCATAAACTACATGTCCCACAATGCATCTCGTTTTGTGACATGCGCACTGAAGAGACTTCTGCTTTCAGACGTAGTTAATGACTAAGTTATTATCCTATCCGATACTAATCCAATTCAGAGGCAATAATGTAATATAATAGGCTACATTATTGTATATATATTTTATATATTTATATATAAATAAATTATAAATTATGCGAATGTGGCCCGCGATGAAATTGAGTTTGACACCCCTGTCTTAGAGAGTGCTATCCATATTCCGCTTGATAAAGACTTTTTAAGTATTATATGAAACCATTTGGGAGTTATATTTTAAGAGCATGCTTTAAAATTATAGTAGAGAAAACGGCAAGGTCCTATTTCTATATGCACACACGCATGATGAATACATGAGAGTCATATGTTTCTGTTTCCTGAACGTTGGAACAGATCGTTTGTTCTGTTCGAGTCGGAACCCGTATCGTGCGCCAACAGAGGTGCCCTGAACCCTGGCCCGCACGAGCACAATAACGAGTATGAGGAGGTTTTCCAGAGCGCTGTGTACTGAACTAAGTGCTCTGTTCAAGGGCACTTCACTGGTTTAATTTGAGTGCAATATTGCTTTTGTTTATCGTCCCATTTACATTTTCCCAGCATGCAATGGGGCGGATAAAGGTTCATCAGGTTCACGTCTGTACTGTCCTGCAGCAGCTGTAACACAGCAGAGCCTGTTTGTCGGACTCTGGGGATCGCCTGTACAAAACTGGCCACACACGTGTGTACACACACACACACACACACACACACACACACACACACAGGCCTGTGATCACAGTGCTCATTGTCAGTGTGAGCCAGGGTGGCACAAACAAACACAAATGGATACCATTCTTGTACGAGACACACACAAAACGCTCCCACGTGTAATTCAACCGACATACCAGTCCACTGGAAAACACACACACACACACTCACCACACACACACACACACACACACACACACACACACACACACACACACATACATACACACACACACACACACACACACACACACACACTCACACTCACACACACTCTCACACACACACACACACACTCACTCACACACACCACACACACACACACACACACTCACGCACACTCACACACACACACACACACACTCACTCACACACACACACACACTCTCACACACTCACACACACACACACACACACACACAACACACTCACGCCCTCACACACTCCACACACACACACACCACCACACACCACACATCACTACACACCACACTTCACACACACTCAACACAAAAAACGCACAAGACAACACGCACAAACAACCACACAGAGCAAAGAACAAACACGCACACCAA